>NW_027096326.1:0-60000 GCF_019320115.1 Miscanthus floridulus
ATAGGAGAAGTTGTTTTTAGTTTTGTACTAAGACAAAAGCTGCTTTGGCCTAAAGGAGATGTGGCTTTTATGCTTTTTAGTTGGTTTTTAACTTTTGCAAAAACAAAAACATGCTCAAAAGCCCAGTCAAATAGGGCATGGTTTAGTTTCTCCTAAACTTTCAACTTTGGCACTATACAAAAAGAAGATTCATCATCACATCAAACTTGTGGTACATGCATGGAATACTAAAAGTAGACGAAATTAAAAACTAATTGCACAGTTTGGTTGTACTTTACGAGACGAATATTTTGAGCCTAATTAGTCAACGGTTGGACAATTATTACCAAATACAAACGAAATGCTACAATGACGCTACAGTACATTTTTCCTAACTTTGCACATTCAAAATTTGGCAATTAAACAAGACCTAGGTCTAAAATTACTAATGAACTCCAACCAATGCGACTTCAGTCTTTTTACGAATGTGATACGTGCTACCTTATGGAGGAGATTAAAAAAAAGCAACAGGCGAAGCTCGAGTCTCTGATCTCGTAGATGGAATGGAGTACCAAAATGATGTGCAGCAGTTCAATCAATCCAATGTGTCAGTAGAATGCCCAGCCCTAAAAAAACCCGTTATAATAAGTCCGCGTGGCAAAATTAACTAAGGAAACGAGGAAAAAACAGTGTTTTTTTTAAGAAACCGGGGATATATATTACGTAGACCTTCTTAAAGTTTACCATCTACGTCTTACAAACACATCGTCGGGTTCATAAACTCGAATCCCTCAGGGATCGGCTTCCACGTCAAGGTTGGGCCCAAGAGTCTAAATACAACAGGCCAGAAGGACGCCCCAGTCGCTAACCAGAAGGTCTGGACCAAAAGGAGCGGCGCCCATTCGTTGACCCCTTTGGCCCACTACTCTGATCGGAGCACTCGCTTCGGCCTCCAGACGCCTCCGAACGCCCCCTCCGATCGGAAGGCCTGGCCCAAAGCGATACTTCCGACTCCGACCCCGCGTCTTTCCGACCGAGGCTCATGAAAACCCTGCTCACCGCTCTTCTCCGACCGGCACACTCAGAGCCGACTGGAGCCATCCGACCGGGGACACCCGCTCGGTAGGAACCAGGAGACGTGCGGACAAAAGCAAGACAAGGCTCACAAGTCAAAACATATCTGCTCGGTAGGCAAGGAGCAGTAGGATGCTCCATGTGGGTCATGTCAACTCCGTCACGAATGATGGACCCAGATCTTACTCGAACATATCCGATAAGAGCTCTCCGAACCCGTCACTCGAGCCATCGAGACGAGAACGCTACTGCGCTTCTTGTCCGAACGATGGAAGACTGGCTCCGCCTCACCCGACCCTGAGGGCTAGGCTCCGCCTCGCCCGACCCCTGAGGGCTAGGCTCCGCCTCACCCGACCCCCGATGGCTAGGCTCTGCCTCGCCCGACAGGCAAGGGCCTCCTCCGCCTCGTCCAACGGCCGAGGGTAGACTCCGCCTCACCCGACGGCCGAGGGCAGACTCCGCCTCGTCCGACAAGTACACCCCGTGCCTTCATAAAGATGTGCACAGGGTACAACATGACATTCGAGTCAAACGCCATACCAAGGACCATGCCTTGCACGCCTGCGAGAAGGTACTGTCAGGATACGATGGGACGGGCGCTTTAAGCCCTATCTGACCTAACAGTACTCGAATAGTATTGTAGGCGCCAACTTTTGTCCAACAGTGTTGTAGGCGCCGCTAACAGCCCTCGGGCGTGGATACTAACATCAGCATACGACAACCACTATGGTCCAGGAAGAGGCTCGCGCCATCTACAGTGACGGACGTATTGTTACCGCGCGGCCCGCTCCCCATAGGGCCACAGGTCAACACTCTTGCCCGACACGTCGCTCGGAGGGGCGGGACATGACGTGACCACTTGCTAATCCAGTAAGGGCATGGCGTCGCCAGGACACGGGCACCCGACGAACGTGCCAATCCCTGACACCGTCTGGCCATGTCAGCAAGGCTGCCTCAGCGGAAAAGGAGGGCTCAACACCTTCGGCGGGGCTTCTTGGCCTCTGGTTTTTCTCCTTTCTCCCATCTGTAACCCCTGCTCCTCCCTTGGTCTATAAAAGGGAGGGCAGGACCCCCCCACTAAGGGAATTGACTCTTGACAGATAAGTTGAACACACAACGCTTCACACACGTCCCTTTCGATCATTCCATCAGAGACTTGGGACTCGTCCCTCTCTCGACTGTTTGTACCCCTACTATGAACCATTTTCGGTATTAATAACACAAGCAGCAGCGGCAAACTGGACGTAGGGATGTTCAGCCCGAATCAGTATAAACCTCGTGTCCTTTAGTGCACCATCCGGGCCTAACGCGCAATAATCATAAATTTACTAGCCGGTGTTTGTTCGAAACACCGACACACATACTCAAAGAAAACAAAAATTATAGCTCAGTCCTTGCAAGATCCTCCTGGTCATCCTCGTTGCCGATGATCGGAGCAGCCAAGTGCAGCTTGAAGCCGACCACCTTCCGGACGGTGGAACTTCATAGTTTTTTTATGTCACCAAGAGCCGCTCGCCGAAAACATCGACATGTTGTATATTCGTTGAACGCCCTGACTGAAGAAGAAGGGCCACCGGCCATCACATCACCGGGCCTGTTCGGCTGGTATTAAAGTCGGCTGATAAGCCAGCTGAAGCTGTTTTATTGTGAGAGAAAAATATTATAGATTCTATCTGATAAGCCGACTGATAAGTTCAAGCGAATAAGCCCAAGGCGCCTCAAAGGCGACCAGCAGCCCCGACTCACCGGAGAACGACACAACCCGAAGGGGAACAAAACCACCAAAGAAGGTGGAAACTTGTAACGTCCCGACAATTCAAATCTTAAAATTACTCGCTCAAAAATATTTTTAAAATCTATTTTAAAAACTAAAGTTATTTAAGCTCTATTTAAATCATGTTCATACTTAATCCATCTCATGTATATTCCTCTGTCCGTGTATATCTGCACGTCGTAGTAATAATATCCCCGGCCGTCACCCACCTCTCTCTCTCTCCCTCGCGCGCACTCCGCTCGCCCTCGCGTGTGCCGGCCCCGCCACTACCGCTGCGGCGCACGCAAGTATCAGGCACAAGCAGCACGTTCACGCGCCAGCAGCACCCGGTTTTAATCTCGCACGCAACCACGTCGTGCAGAGCTTGTACCCAAAGCCGTCGTTGTCTCCACAAACCGCCCATCGTCCTCCGCTCTGTAAAAACAACTGCAGTGGCCATGCCGTGGTGTTGAGACCGCCCCATCCGAGCCTGCCGGCCTCGCCTCGCCTGCTCGCTTCTCCTCCACCCCACGCGAGCTCGCCGCTATTCAACTTCCTCCTCTGCTGCAGCAAGCACGAGCCAGCTCCAAATCTTCGCTTTGGTTACCTTCGACAGAGCACAGCTCGCTTCGTCAATCTCTCGTGTGTAGTCACTGCAGCTCGATTGGTTCAGCGGTGAGCCTCCCCAGCACCTCCTCTGCCTCCCCCAATCTGCGCCCCTTCCTCTCTTGATCTATACCGAGCTGCTCTCGAGCTTCAGAAGCCATCCATGGCGGGCGGACGCATGGAACACGACGTCCTGTGTTTTGTCCCTGTGTGGTTGCCTCGTTCTCTCTCTCCTTCCAACAGCCAATCACGATCCCACCAGGAGCAAAGCACGTGTTTGCATGTCTCGCCTAAATGACTTGTTTATTTAATCTCGCAGCCCACTTTGCAAATTAATATCTCCTCCATCCATGCTCCGATTCTAGATTCTTCTTCCTAAATTTATCTAAAATTAATATCTATCTCCCAGATAAATTTCACAATTTTTGAAGATCATTTGAATTTATGTGATTATTTAATTATGTTTGTTTGGCTGTCCGGTTGTTTGTGCGCTTCTGGCCGATGGAGTGAACGAGGACGTCGGAGGCGAGTACTGCGAGTTCGACGCCAAGGACCCGAACTACCGGCAAAAGTTTCTCGAGGACGCCGACAGAGGCAAGTCCAATCTAATCCCCTTTGATACATGTTGATCCTATTTTTAAACATACCCCGTAGCAGCCGTTTTAAATATTACATGTACGATATACGTACGAGGTATTTTCGCTGCTTAGCTAAAACCCGTTTGAATAGCCACCCTTGGATTGATATTATTTGATAATTGTCTTGTTCAAACCTAGGAATAAATATTATGCTATGACGAAATATCGTTATCTAGTATGCTTAGGACTTAGTACCCGTCATTATATTCACCACTATGATTTCTCAAATACAATGATTTTAAATAAAGACTGTGAGTGGTGAGGATAAGTTGTGGGTGTTGTGAAAGGGTTAATGAACAAGTATAGATGGTGATTATCCTAGAGATGGGGCGGATCGGACCCGTTTTGTGGGATGCCGTGGTGTTGTGGCTTGTACCTTTTGTGGTTAAGCGTGAAAATATCCGTCTTGTCTCGATTAAGGACTGAGTTGACAATTCATCTCACCTAACTCATTTATCGTACAACCACTCGCCTTGCATGGGAAAGGCTTAGCCTAAATCCCTCTAATTGGTATGGCAATCGCCCGGAGGCAGGTGTGCAACGGGACACTAAGAGATGTATGTGGAAATTGAGGAATTGTATGAAATGTAATGAGCTCTGTAAATTATTGTATTGTGAGATGTGGCCTTAGTGTTTCCGTGGTGAGCGCCGTTACTTAGCTATGGAGGGTAATGGCTCTGATGGATCTGTGCTTGCACGACGGTGTTAAGTTACCGTATCTGAAGGTGCAATCAAGCCTTAATTGTGGGTTTTGGTGATAATGACCTCGTAATTAGAGAACTAATGAGATTTATCGAGATGACAAGTACGGAATTTATATTCGAGGATGCTACATAAAACGGAGGAGCCCCCAACTACAAATATAGATGGCTTCAAACTCAAAAGAGGTTTAAATTCTTTTATATATTGAATTTGAGTATAGGAAAAGCCGTACTATAAAGGTGAGCACAATGCTTAGGCTAATCTGTGCTACCAAGTGCTCAAACAACCACATACATCCTCAGATTCACAGTCAAGACAGTCTACACTTCACTATTATTCTTACTGTCTTGCGGGGTGCGAGCTCCGACTCGCCCGACCCCTTGGGTGCGAGCTCTGACTCGCCCGACCCCTTGGGTGCGGGCTCCGGTTCGCCTGACCCCTTGGGTGTGGGCTCTGGTTCACCCGACCCTTTGGTCGTGGGCTTCGTCTTGCCCGACCCCAAGGTCGCAGGCTCCGTCTCATCCGACCCTTTGGTCGCGGGCTCCATCTCGGCCGACCCTTTGGGTCGCGGGCTCTGTCTCGTTCGACCCTTTGGTTGCGGGCTCTGTCTCGCCCGACCCCTAGGTCGCGGGCTCCGTCTTGCCCGACCCCTAGGTCCTAGGCTCCATCTCGCCCGACCCCAAGGTCGCGGGCTCTGTCTCGCCCGACCTTTTGGTCGCGGGCTTCGTCTCGCCCGACCCTTTGGTCGCGGGCTCCGGCTCGCCCGACCCTTTGGTGGCGGCCTCGTCTCGCCCGACCTCTTGGGTGAAATGTCCGTTGGGGCTGGGGGTATATATACATTTTTCTTTTCTCCCCAATGGCTATCTGCGATTTAAGTGACCGTTGGTGCCTAGGGGTATATATACCTTTCTCTTTCTTTCCCAACGGTAGAGATAGACAAACGAACCAACCTGCTCCCTTCTTCCTCACTTCAGCACACTCAAAACAGAGCAGGAGCTCTCTCTCTCTCACTCCATTGTTGACCTCAAGCCCCCAAGCAAATCCATTGATTTCCCCATCAACCCTTGAGGGATAAGGGTCCAAAACTTAGAGCATCTCTATTGATTACTCAACTCTAAATAGCACTTGGTTCACGTCTTAGCCGGCGGTTCTGTTTGTTACTCTTGGAGCTTAGCTCCTAGCTGGCTAGAGCGTCGCCCGTGGAGCTTGCCAACTTATGGGAGTCCCAGGAGGTTTGTAACCACCTCTTGTAGTGAGTAAAATTATCCCTCATCTCAAGAGTTCACTCTCTTGACTTGAGAACGAGGTAGGGTTGCAAATCTCTAAGCCTTAGTGGTATACCTCAACAACATGGATATAGGCAAGCCTTGGTGGCAAGCTAGACCACGGGATAAATTATTGTGTCATCTTGTGCTTGTGTTGCTTCACTTGTGTTCTTGTTGTTGTTGAGGTGATTTCTAGAATTGAGGCCGATCTACTTGTGTGTGGTATTCTCACCACTTTCAACTGTCAATCTGTGATCTACCACCCTGCAGGAAGCTAAGAAAATTTTCCTATCTAAATTTCGTTGGGTAGATTTTGAACTATGAACTAATCTCTCCTGCAGGTGCGGCAGTGTCACGGGTGAATTTGATTTCAGTTTAAGTTAAATTTTTACAGGCCTATTCACCCCTCCTCTAGGCATACCAGAGATCTTACAAGTGGTATTAGAGAAGGGTTACCTCGAGTGTGCTTCATCGCGTGAGGTATGTGAAACGACCCCAATTTCCGCGAAGGGAAATCCACAGCGTCGAAGTGTAATAAGATCGTTGTGGATCATATTACCCAAATTCTAGTCGAATATCACATCCATACAACGATAATATCAGAGTACAAATAGTGCGGAATTACATAATTTATTACATCACCGCATTGGCGGAATCAAAAGTAGCATTCATTCAGAACAGCTTGAAGATAAGATCGCCAAACTCGAGCGTAGGCACGAATCCCTCAACCGTCAAACTCCTCGGAGCTATACTCCTCAGCAGAACCTGTGTGCCAAAATTTATCAGTACGATTTGTACTGGCCACTCCCAACCCTATAAGCATTGCTTTGTGGTAATTGGATGCAAGTCGGATATATTCAAAAGGAACCTATAAGGCTGGGGTTTCCTATGTATTTAGCATATCAAGTTCATAATAATAGTTGGTCAAGTTTTAACACCATTCACACACATTCCACCCCCCTTGCCACTCCCGAGCCAGGTTTCGATCCTGGGATTGATATACCACCAACTCCATCAACACCGTACCATACCATCGCTCAGTCGACAGGCCAACTCCCTCTTGGCACTGTCTCAAGGCCCGTAGCCCCTGGCTACGACTGACACTCTCTCACGGGGGAAGAAAGAGAAGGACTCATCTCACTATCTAGTTTAAGTGAAACCCAGGAAAGGTCCATAGCCGACAAGTCGGCACATGTATCGATCGATCAACCATACACTCTGCAGAGGTTTTACATAACTACAAGATCCGCCTTCCTTGCTGACCGTCGTCAACTAGGCTGATTCCGGCTGCTTGCTAGCCTAGGATAATGCCACTCTACCATTCAGCCCTGGTTCACCCCAAGTCAAGTCTGGGGTGGCTGAAACTGTGAGTCATGAGCCGGGTCAATAAGGTCTCCATGAAGTCTCGAAAGGGTGTGGGGGAAATCCTCCATGCCCCGTACCTCCTTACACTGTCCGCTATCAACCTAGCAGTAGTGGTAATATCCTACCAAGTAGTTCAGCCGTCCCGCACCATATAGGGCGAGTGGTACGTAAGGCTTCCCGGTGAATCTGAGTACTAGTAAGTCCTTAGGGATGACCAAGCCAGAATGTCTCCATCAGGGTTTCCATTCATCGTGCCATCACAGCACCTCCATCCTAGGCTCCACCCGTCATAGGTTCACACCCAGGTCCACCTCATATACCATTTACCCACCACAGGTATCCATTTCCAGGGGTGCCCAGGTAGCATCCCATAGCAAGACTTGCCCCAAGCTCGTCGTATACTCCAACTTGGTCGACACAACCCTCACCCTCCACACACCCAAGTCACACACGCAGCACTCTCCCCATAGTCCAGGTAACACCAGTTTCCACCACGCACGTAGTAGAAGCGTAGTAGAAGTATAAGTAATGAAATATATAGCAGTAAGCGTGTGTCTAGCCTAATAGCAGGGTATGCAGGGGTAAGGTTGTGTCAAGGTAAAGGCTTTCAAGCAAGCATACTACCATGCAAGTCCTAGCATAATATAATTGTAGCAGTAAAGTAAAGCGATAGCAGTTCTATATTAGCCATGCGTAATAGGTGCTACGAGATTGGGTGGGATGTGACACCTTCAGTGTAGTCATCTCCGTTCTCCTCACGGTACTCACGGTCCTCGTCCGTCCGATTCTCCTCCGAGTCTGCAAACGACCGTATTATAGTCGCGTTAGCGACATCTATAGAATAGCACAAAGAAGTAATGAAAATTCAAAAGAGCCAAATGCACTCAAACATGGGTCCATTACGTAGAGCTCGATTTTAGATGAATTTTGGTTTTGGTTTCGTATTTTTCCGAGGTCGTATGAATTAGTTATGAATTTCCGAAGATTAAATCTATTTCTGAAAATGGAAAAAGGCTGAATTAATCCTGGGCTGACACGTGTCATGCTGGGTTGGTCCACGTGGCTTGCTGACGTCAGCATCACGGTTCCGAGTTGACAGGTGGGGTTTAGCTGACATCAGCATGACGTCATCAATGTCATGCTCACCGACAGGTGGGGCCAGAGGCTATTGAGTCACTGACAGGTGGGTCCGGTCAAAGTCAACGGCGAGTCAACAGTCAACGTCTTCGGTCAACGGTCAGGGTCACTGACGTGTGGGGCCAGGGCTGCTGACGTCATCAACTGATGTCAGTGTGATGTCAGCATGACATCACCTTGGCTGTGCTGGCTTCTGACATGTGGGTCCCACGTGACGTCATCATGACGTCAGCATCTGACGTGTGGGTCCAGGGTGTCCGTGTCACTGACAGGTGGGGCCAGGTCAATGGT
Source organism: Miscanthus floridulus (assembly GCF_019320115.1). Classification (NCBI taxonomy): domain Eukaryota; kingdom Viridiplantae; phylum Streptophyta; class Magnoliopsida; order Poales; family Poaceae; genus Miscanthus; species Miscanthus floridulus. The sequence continues at coordinate 8,811 of NW_027096326.1, forward strand.
CAGTGTTGACCAGTCAACGGTCAATACGGGCCGGGTCTGAACTGGGCCAGTTGGGCTTCGGGTTGGGCCGGTCTGGGCCGGGCTGGGCCGAACACGTGGCACACTGTGACGCGGCCACGTCACGGCCGTGGGCTCTTACTGGGCCGTGGTCCGTGGCTACGGTCTATGGTGGACTAAGTGGTGCTGGTCCATGGACCACAGACTGGTCTATGGTGGACCGAGTCCACCCATCGCCTCCCAGGCGTGGTCCAAGTACTCCGGGTGCACGCGCAGGTGGCCGACGAGGGGGGTGTTCCCCTGTTTTTCCCGTGGCGGTGATCTTCACTGATGAGCCTCTGTGGCGAGGCTGGTGTCTGATTGGTGTGGGGAAAAGTTTCCCCGGGCCACGGCGACTGCGTCTGCGGGGTCAAGGTGGCGACCAGAGCTCCCCAAGGTGCTAGCCATGGCGAGCGGTGGCTCGGCAGGGCTCGCCGGTGGTGAGGTCGCGCACGCCAGCTCTCCGGTGGCTAGTGCTGGGCAGATGGGGCTTCTACGGTTGTCCCGTGGGTGCACGACAAAGGCGTCCAGGGCTCAAGCGGGGCTTCGGACTCCTAGGTGGCCGTTTGGGGCTCCAGCAGCCATGGCGACGCGGTGTCGACGGCGATGCGCACGCTGGTGCGCTACGGGCTCTGGTGGGGTGTCACAGTGGTCTCGGTGTGCGCGTGGGTGCATGTGTTCCAAGTGGCTGAGGCAAGGCACTGGCCTACGCGCTCCAGGCGTGGAGCGCCATGGCCGACGGTGAGGTCCGGCGACAGAGAGAGACCGGAAGAGGGGAAAAAGCTCACCGTGGGTGGCGTGGAAGACTGGATGGCGATGCCGTGTCGATGCGAGGCCGTGCAGCTCCGGTGTGGCCGTGCAGTGCCGTGCCGAGCCGCGTCAGTGACGAAGCGCCAGCGCCGCCTTCGGCTCCGACGACCTCCTCCTCCACGGCGGCCTCGGCGCTTTCTTCCTCGCCTTCCTTCCCCTTCTCCCTCCTCTCTCTTGGTTCCGGTGCACAGCGTATGGCCACCAAATGGCAGCGGGTGATGGACGATCGCTAGGGCTCTAGGGCTAGGGCTCTTATAGCCGGTGCTCCGAGCTCCACGGCGGACGGCTGAGGATCGCGCCGAGCGCATCGAGCGGCTTGCGGGGCGTGGGTGGTTGGCATGGCATTGGCGTGGGCGCTGCGCCAAGGGGGGGCAAGGCCATGGCTCGGGCGTGACCCCCTGGCCCGCTCTGCACTCGCTGTCGGCCTCCGGTCGGCTGACGGTTGGGCGTGGCATGGGGAAGATGAGCAGGGGATGGCTGACGGGTGGGGTCCGCTGGCAGCGACTGCGGCGAAGGGAAGAGGGGTGCACGGGTGAACAGCGCGCGGCTGACGCACGGGCCCAAGTGGCTGCGATAGCTGGCGGGGCTGGGCGCGCGGGCGGCCGTGGTAGCCTGGGCCTGCTTGCTGGGCCTGCGTGCGCGCGCTGGGCTGGCTGGGCCGAGTGGCTGGGCTGCGAGGCCTTCTTCTCCCTTTCTTCTTTTCTTTCTGTTTTTCATTTCCTTTCCATTGTTTAAATTCAAATTTGGTTTAGAATTCGAATTTAAAACTGAGGTAACTTGTTCATTGGAGTTTAGGGAATTTTGTTTAATAATAACTTTATGGAATTGTTAAGCATAACATAAAGCAATGAGAATCCAAATCATAATTTAAGTTAACATGTATGCAACATCTATTTGATAGAAATTAAATAACCATAATCAACATATGATATGCTATGCTTATGTGTTGACTTAGGTTGGGTTACTTCTAATGCAACTCCTGGGTTGGGTTACTTTACATGACACTCATCATCACATGGAAGTTTTTAGAAAAATTTTGTAGTTGGTATTTTTGGTGTGTGGATTTTTGGGTTGTTACAGTATGGAGCCTAGGGGAGGATCCGGTGTTGTGAAGCCCATCAACATCGATCCAGAGGATGTTGGGCTGCATGACACCGACAGCAGTGAGCTTAGCGCCTCTACAGTGAGCAACTCCATGCTTCCCAGCTAGAGGCAACCGATGCCGAAAAAGCTCAAAATGAAGAAGAAAGAAGAAGAAAAAGAGAAGCTAGAAAGGAGAAAAGAGAAAAGAGAAGCAAGAGAGAAGAAGAAGGAGCAGCAACGGTTAGAAGATAAGAAAGCAAGAAAAGAAGAAAGAAGACTCAAGAGAGAAGCTAGAAGAAAAAGAAGAGAAGCAAGAAAGAAGAAGGAACAAGAAGCAAAAGCCTCCAATGCATCTTCAAGTGAGCTATCTTGCAGCTCCGAAGATGGTGATGATGATGAGTCCTACCAAGTACATAGCAAGAAGGATAAGAAAGGAAAGGGCAAGAAGAATGACGACAATAAATATGTCGTCGAATCCTTTAACTATTCTTCTATGTCTATGACTAACCATGATCGCAAGTCTTTCATCAATATGCCCGCGGGCAAGTTATCTCATTTCAATGTGACTAACTTTGCTAGATAGAAGCACTTGATGAGAGCCTATCTTATAGGTCTTCATCCCTGAATTTGGGAGGTTGTTTGCAATGGATTTGAGCCACCTGTTGATCCCAAGAATCCAACCATGGAAGAAATGAGAATCATCCACCTCAACGGTCAAGCTACTAGTGTGCTACTTAGTGCCTTAGATGGTGATGAGTATAATAGAGTGATTGGTGTGGATGTTGTCAAGCAAATTTGGGATAGTTTGCATCTTGCACATAAAGGAGTTGACAAAGTGAGAAAGGCGAGAATTGATTTGTTGATGTCCAAGCTCAACCGATTTATTATCTTAGATGGAGAAGGACCACAAGAGATGTTTGATAGGTTGATGACAATGGTGGACAACATTAGAGGCTATGGTTGTGATGAGCTAGATGATCATAAAGTTGTCAAGATTATGTTGAAAGCTTATTCACCTAGAAATGAGACCATAGTCACTTTAATTAGAGACAAGAAGAAGTTTGAGTACTTCACACCAAATGTGTACTTGGGAGGATCTTGACCTTTGATATGCAAAAAGAAGAAGCAAATGAGAGGAAGAAGCTTGGAGAATTGCAAGCAAAGCTAGAAGGCATCAAGATCAATAAGGATGTAGCTCTCAAGGCCAACAAATCAAGCAAGCAAGGCTCTACTAGCAAGTCCAAGATCAACAAGCAAGCTTCAACTAGCAAACCCAAAGCAAGCAAGCAAGTTCAAGAAAGAGTATAGACCACCTCATCCTCTAGTGAGAGTGAACATGATGATGACCAATATGAGAAAGTGGATAATGTTGCTCTCTTTATGAGGAGGTATCACAAGGGGCTAAAGAAGCAAGGCTATAAGGTAGTGAAGAGAAGCTTCCCAAACAAGAAAAAGAGGACATGCTACAATTGTGGAAGCACCGATCACTTCATTGCCAAGTGTTTATATGAGATCAAGGACAACAAATACAAGAAGGACAAGAAAGAGGAGAAGGCCGATTGTAGAAAGAGCAATAAGTACATGGAAGAGGCTCACATTGGGCATGAATGAGACTCAACTAAGAAAGCTCAAGTGAAGAAGATGAGAAAGTTACAACCATTGCTATCCATGAGCCATCTTCTTCACCAAGACTCTTCACCAACATGTCTGATGATGACTACTACTCCCCTCACATTTATCTTATGGCAAAGGGTGAGAAGGTAAAATCTAAATCCAAGGCCAAAGCTCCTCCACCTCTACCTCCTAGTGATATCTCTAGTAGTGATATTAATGATAGCTCTAGTGATGATGAATCTAGCGATGAAGAAATAAACATAATAACTAAAATTTTGGATGAAAAGACCAAATTATTCATCACTAAGCTAATGGAGGATTTAGAGAGCGTTCAAGCCGAGCTAGAATCTAAAGAAGATACTCTTATCCAACAAGAGGATCTCTACATTGCTAGCAAAGAAGCTCTTGTATTAGAGAGAAGTGAGATAGAATCCTTGCGCAAGGCCTTGGCCAAAGAACAAGGGGACTATGCTACCACAAAGAAAGAAAATATTGCTCTCAAGAAAAGGTATTGTGACTTAGATGAAAAGCACAAAGAACTTGAGCTGCAATATAACATTCTTTGGGACATCAACTCACATCCCTCTAAGGCAAAGGATGCCTCGACTACCTCCACTAGTCAAGATTGTTAAAAATGTTACAATATTGATTTGAATGCTTACTCCACTAACCTTGCAAACATGGAGGCAATGAGAAAAGAAATTGCTAGACATAATGAGATCATTGGCAAGGGCTGCTTGAGTGGTAAGGGTCAAGTAAGTGACAAGAAGGCAAATAATCCAAAAGTGCCTCAATTCAAGCAAGGGAGACACCCCTCAATCAAGCATGGGCTTGGACACACTACAAGAGCCAAGACAAATGGAAGAAATATCATAAATGGCTATGAGTGTGTCAAGTTTGAGAGGAAGGAAAGAGTTGATACAGATCAGCCTGTAAAGACAGCGATAGTGCCACAGTGAAGGCTACCAATTCTGCCCCTGATCAAACTAAGCCCAAGAAGAAGGTGTTCCAGTAAAAACAGGTTCAGCAGAAGCCAAAGGAATCAGTGTGGGGCACTATGAACAAATATGCCTATCAACCAAAATTTCAACCACCTCGACAAAGCTTGACTTCGTGTTTTGTTTTAAGGAACAACAGTAGTGGGAAAGTGTTACCAAATATGTTGGAAAAGAAGCCAACACATAAAGGAATACTTCTATTTAGGTTCCTAAATTTCTTGTGACTAACATGTGAAAGCTCTAGTTTGGTTTTGGTGAATTGATGAAACCCTAAGTGCTAACCTAGTTTATCAAGTGATCATGAGATAGGTAGCACATTCCAAGTGGTGAAGCAAATGAAGATCATGACATGATGATGGTGATGCCATGGTGATGATCAAGTGCTTGGACTTGAATAGAAGAAAGAGAAAAACAAAAGGCTAAAGGCAAAGGTATAAGTGGTAGGAGCCATTTTGTTTTGGTGATCGAGACACTTAATGAGTGTGATCACATTTAGGATCGATAGCCGTACTATTAAGAGGGGTGAAACTTGTATTGAAATGCGGTTATCAAAGCGCCACTAGATGCTCTAACTCATTGCATATGCATTTAGGATCTAGTGGAGTGCTAACACCCTTAAAAACATTTGTGAAGATATGCTAACACATGTGCACAAGGTGATACACTTGGTGGTTGGCACATTTGAGCAAGGGTAAGAAGCATCATCGGCAGAGTGTCCACCCATAGAGTGCGGATAGTATGATGGTGCCACCGGCTAAAAGCTCTAGTTTGGTTTAGTGAATTGATGAAACTCTAAGTGCTAACCTAGTTTATCAAGTGATCATGAGATAGGTAGCACATTCCAAGTAGTGAAGCAAATGAAGATCATGACATGATGATGGTGATGCCATGGTGATGATCAAGTGCTTGGACTTGAAAAGAAGAAAGAGAAAAACAAAAGGCTCAAGGCAAAGGTATAAATGGTAGGAGTTATTTTGTTTTGGTGATCAAGACACTAAGAGAGTGTGATCACATTTAGGTTCAATAGCCATACTATTAAGAGGGGTGAAACTCATATCGAAATGCGGTTATCAAAGTGCCACTAGATGCTCTAACTCATTGCATATGCATTTAGGATCTAGTGGAGTGCTAACACCCTTGAAAATGTTTGTGAAAATATGCTAACACATGTGCACAAGGTGATACACTTGGTGGTTGGCAAATTTGAGCAAGGGTTAGGAACTTCACCGGCGGAGTGTCCACCCATAGAGTGTGAACAGTCCGATGGTGCCACCGATGCCCTAGACAGAAAAGATGGAGGTCACTGTAAGTGACCGGACGCTGGTCTCTGAAGGACTGACGTGTCCGGTCAGTAGCAGTAGAAAAAGCATAGCGTCAGTCAGTAGGAGTAGAAAAAGCACAATGATTGGACGTTGGTTGGTTGTGTTCGGTCACACTGACATGGTCACGCACAGAGGAGTCGCCGAGTGACCGGACGCTGGGTGTGTCCGGTCGAGCATGACCGGACACGTCCGGCCGTGAAAAGTCATCTCTGGATGCTTACTGGAAATGACCAGACGCTGGGGTTCAGCGTCCAGTCACTTTGAGCTGCTGTGTTTGGTCGTCACTTGACCGTTGAGATCGGGTGATCAACATTTGAAGAGAGGGGACACATGGCACGCATCGCGTGACCGGACGCTGAGGTCCAGCATCCGATCGATATGACCGGAGCGTCTGGTCACCCCGTGTTGTGCCCAGTGAAGGGGTACAACGGCTCTATTTTGTGGGGGCTTCTATTTAAGCCCCATGGCTAGCTCAAGCTCACTCTCTTGGCCATTTACATTGACATAGCAACTTTGTGAGCTTAGCCAAAGCCCTCGCACTCATCTTCATCATTGATTCATCATCTTTGTGAGATTGGGAGAGAATCCAAGTGCATTGCTTGAGTGTTTGCATCTAGAGGCACTTGGTGTTCGTGTTTCGCTGTGGGATTCACTTGTAACTCTTAGTGGTTGCCACCACCTAGACGGTTTGGAGCAGCGAGGATCATTGAGCGGAGGTTGGTGATTGTCTCTGGCTCCGATCATGGTGATTGTGAGGGGTTCTTGACCTTTCCCCAGCGGAGAGCCAAAAAGTACTCTAGTGGATTGCTCGTGGCTTGTGTGATCCTCATCTTGTGTTGGTTGTGCGACACCCTATTGAGGGTTCGGCGTGTGATGCCAATTAGCGCGTGAACCTCCAAGTGAGTGAATCGCCACAACGAGGAGTAGCTTGCCGGCAAGCAAGTGAACCTCGATAAAAATCATTGTATTCATCATTTGATTCTGAGGTGATTGGTCTTCATTGTTATTCATTATTGTGATTGATTAGCACCTTCCTTGACACGGCGGTATAACATTCTTGCTCACTCTCTTTACATTACCGCAAACTAGTTGTCAAGCTCTTTAGTGTAGCTAGTCGTGAGAGCTTGTTAGTTTGGTTAGTGTGGCTCTTTAGATAGCTTTTGAGAGCACACTAACTTAGTGTAGTGTTATAGCCATTGTGTGGATAGAAACTATATAAACTAGAATTATGGTAGGTGGCTTGCATTTTTAGTAGGCTAGCGCAACACTTGCTTCGCCTCATAGTTGTCTAATTGGTTTATTAAGTGTTGTTGTAGAATTTTTTAATAGGCTATTCACCCCTCTCTAGCCATTAGGACCTTTCACCGGCGCACTGTACAAAAAAGACAGGGTTTCACAGAGCGTAACGGACGTGTCTGGTGGCTTAACCCAGGTGAATGGAGATCACTATAAGTGACCGAACATTGGTCTCGACACGTCTGGTCAGTGGCAGCGATGAGCGTGTGGTTTTGGTCTCATGACCTGACACTGGCGCGAATAATGACCAGACGCTCAGGGCCTGAGTCCAGTCAGTACTGGTCAGTATGACATATGATGACATATACAGCGGATAGGGAAGACGTTGAGTGACCGGACGCTGGTGTTGGTGCGTTCGGTCACTTTGAGCAGTGCGTCCGGTCACTACTTAAATGTACTGATGACCGTTGAGATCGGGCGATCAGCGTTTAAAGTCGATGACACATGGCAAGCATTGGGCGACCAGATGTTGGGGTCCTACGTCTGGTCGATCTAACCAGAGCATCCGGTCACCCCAAGCAGTGCCCAGTGAAGGGGTACAACGGCTCTATTTAGTGGGGGCTTTTATTTAAGCCCCATGACTGGCTCTAGCTCACTCTCTTGGCCATTTGCATTGATATAGCAACCTTGTGAGCTTAGCCAAAGCCCTTCCACTCATCTCCATCATTGATTCAATATCTTTGTGAGATTGGGAGAGAATCCAAGTGCATTTCTTGAGTGGTTGCATCTAGAGGCACTTGGTGTTCGTGTTTCGCTACGGGATTCACTTGTTACTCTTGGTGGTTGCCGCCACCTCGACACTTGGAGCTGCAAGGATCGTCGAGTGGAAGTTGGTGATTGTCTCCGGCTCTGATCGTGGTGATTATGAGGGGTTCTTGACCTTTTCCTAGCGGAGAGCCAAAAGGTACTCTAGTGAATTGCTCATGGCTTGTGTGATCATCATCTTGTGTTGGTTGTGCGACACCCTATTGAGGGTTTGACGTGTGATGCCAATTAGCGCGTGAACCTCCAAGTGAGTGAATCGCCACAACGAGGACTAGCTTGCCGGCAAGCAGGTGAACCTCGGTAAAAATCATTGTGTCATCGTTTGATTCTGAGGTGATTGGTCATCATTGGTATTTATTCTTGTGATTGATTGGTTCCTTCCTTGACATGACGATATAACTATCTTGCTCACTCTCTTTACATTACTACAAACTAGTTGTCAAGCTCTTTAGTGTAGCTAGTTGTGAGAGCTTGTTAGTTTGGTTAGTGTGGCTCTTTAGTTAGCTTTTGAGAGCGCACTAACTTAGTATAGTGACATAGCCATTGTGTGGATAAAAACTATATAAACTAGAATTATAGTAGGTGGCTTGCATTTATAGTAGGCTAGTGCAACACTTGCTTCGCCTCATAATTGTCTAACAGGTTTGTTAAGTGTTGTTGTAGAAATTTTTAATAGGCTATTCACCCCCCTCTAGCAATTAGGATCTTACAAGATGCAAGGCCCCAAGTCAAATTGGAGACCTAAATCAAGCAACTAAATCTGTTTTACAGGCATACTCCTCCGATGGATCAAGTTGGGTGCTTGATAGTGGATGTACAAATCATATGACTGGAGAAAGGAGTATGTTCTCATCATATTCCCCGATGACGCACTCAAATGAAAATATTGTCTTTGGAGACAATTCAAAGAGGGATGTGATTGGTCTCGGTAAAGTTGCTATAACCCTTGAGCATTTAATTATAAATGTATTACATGTTGATTCATTAAGTTACAATTTGTTATCTGTTTCTCAATCGTATGAGATGGGCTACAATTGTCTCTTTTCGGATAAGGGTGTAAAAGTCTTTAAAAGGGAGGATTCCTCTATTGTCTTTACGGGTCAATTAAAGAACAAGCTTTACTTAGTTAATTTCAACAAAAGTAAAGCTAAGCTTGATACTTGTTTAGTGGCAAAATCTAGCATGGGTTGGCTTTGACATCGTCAACTAGCCCATGTTGGGTTGAGGAACTTGGCCAAACTTCTAAAAGATGAACACATTCTTGGTCTAACAAATGTTCACTTTGAGAAAGATAGGATATGTAGCGCTTGTCAAGCTAAAAAGCAAGTTGGCGTACCTCACCCACCAAAGAGCAACATGACCACAACGCAACCATTGGAACTCATACATATGGATCTCTTTGGACCGGTCGCCTACCTAAGTATCAGGGGTAACAATTATGGTCTTGTTATTGTTGATGATTATTCCTGTTTCACTTGGGTATTTTTCTTGTTTGATAAGTGTCAAGTTAGAGACAAAGTGAAGACTTTTGTTAGAAGAGCTTAAAAGGAGTTCAGTCTCCCCATCAAGAAAATGAGAAGCGACAATGGGACCAAATTCAAGAACACCCAAGTTGAGGAGTTTCTTGATGAAGAGGGCATCAAGCATGAGTTTTCAACTCCATACGCCCCTCAACAAAATAGTGTAGTAGAGAGAAATAATTGTACATTAATTGATATGGCAAGAACAATGCTAGATGAGTACAAGACGCCAAACCTCTTTTGGTGCGAAACCGTCAACACCGCTTGCCATGCCATCAACCGCCTCTACCTACACAAGAAGTTGAAGAAAACTTCATATGAGCTTCTAACCGGTAACAAACGAAAGGTGTCCTACTTTAGAGTGTTTGGGTGCAAGTGTTTCATACTTAATAAGAAACCCAAAACCTCTAAGTTTGCACCTAAGGTTGATGAAGGTTTTCTTCTTGGTTATGGATCAAATGAGCATGCCTATCGTGTTTTCAACAAAACCTTCGGGGGAGTTGAAATAGCGGCAGACGTAACATTTGATGAATCTAATGGCTCTCAAATGGAGCAAGTTGATTCAAGTGTTGTAGGAAAGAAGGATCCACCATGTGAAGCAATCAAATAATTGGCTATTGGTGATATTAGACCACAAGAAGATAAAGTCACTAAAGTGGTGGTTCCTCAAGCTACTGATGAACAAAGTTTTGCTGACGTACCTGATGCTGAGGGGGAGCCGACCCTTGCTGCAAATCCACAGAGCGGTAGTGCCGCACATAAGAGCAGCAATGCTGCACTCCCTCTGACAGCAGTAGCAAGTCCAACTCCGATTCAAGGATAGAACCTACAACCTATATTCAAGCAAGAAGATAATGAAGATCCAAAAGATGAACAAGAGGCCATTGATTATCTAAGGCTAAGGCAAACAATACAACAGGATCATCCCGTTGAAAACATCCTTGGGAGTCTTCGAAAGGGGGTAACAATTCATTCACATTTAGCAAACTTTTGCTAATATTACTCGTTTGTTTCCTCTTTGGAACCTTTTAAGGTTGAGGAAGCACTTGAAGACCTAGATTGGGTGATGGCCATGAAAGAAGAGCTCAGTAACTTCAAAAGAAACCAAGTGTGGACCTTGGTGAAGAGACTCAACACCAATATTATTAGCACCAAGTGGGTCTTCCGCAACAAGCAAGATGAGAATGGCCTGGTGACAAGAAACAAAGCAAGATTGGTTGCTCAAAGTTTCACTCAAGTAGAGAGCTTTGACTTTGAGGAAACATTTGCACCGGTGGCAACACCTGAAGTAATCCGAATGCTTCTAGCCTATGCCGCTCATCACAATTTCAAGCTATATCAAATGGATGTGAAGAGTGCATTCCTCAATGGTCCCATTCAAGAACTTGTCTATGTTGAGCAACCACCGGATTTTGAAGATCCCAAGTTCCCCAACCACGTCTACAAACTCCAAAAAACGCTCTATGGGATTAAGCAAGCACCAAGAGCATGGTATGAATACCTTAAGGAATTCTTGCTTAAATAAGGCTTTGAAATAGGCAAAGCCAACCCTCCCCTCTTCACTCATAAAGTTGGGAAATATATATTTGTGTGCCAAATATATGTCGATGACATAATATTTGGTAGTGCTAATCATTCTTTTTGTGAGGAATTTAGTAGGATCATGACCAAGAGATTTGAGATGTCCATGATAGGTGAATTGAAGTTCTTCCTTGGATTTCAAATCAAGCAAGTGAATGATGGAACTTTCATTAGCCAAATGAAGTACACCCATGATATGCTCAAGAAGTTTGACATGGTGAATGCCAAGCCTATCAAAACTCCCATGCCAACCAATGAACATCTTGATCTCAACATTGGAGGGAAAGCCGTGGATACCAAGGTATATCGTTCCATGATCGGCTCTATACTATATTTGTGTGCATCTAGACCTGATATCATGCTTAGTGTGTGCATGTGTGCTAGATTTTAAGCTAACCTAAAGAGTGTCATTTAGTGGCCGTTAAGAGAATCTTGAGATATCTAGTACACACTCCTAACCTTGGCTTGTGGTATTCTAAGGGCTCTAAGTTTGATCTACTTGGATATTAGGATTCCGATTACGCTGGTTGCAAACTGGATCTCGGGGCGAGATTTCTTTGAATCTATGGCTTTTAAGTTTTTGGATTGACACATTTCCTTTTCCATTACTTACTCTATGGCTTTGAATCTCGGGGCGAGATTTCTTTTAGGGGGAAGGATTGTAACACCTCGGGTGTTTAAAATACTAAAACCTGACATGTCATCATATGCATTGCAAAGCATTTGGCATTTGGTGAAAAATTTGAGATGCATACACTAAAACAAGTTTATATTCATGTGGTATGTGTTGAATTGTATTGTTTTACTTAAATTCAAAGTTTGTTTGGATTTTTGAATTTTTCGAGAAAACCCTGATTTTCGGCATTTAAATCCTACCCTGAAAATCCATTTCAAAATCTAAGCATAATTTGGGGTGGATCCCAAAAGCAAAAGTGTAGAGCTTAACAAGTTATACAAAGATTATTTTTGGAGTTTTTCAAGTTGTTTAGAAAAATTTGGAGTAATTCAAAAAGGCGTAATTCGTTAAATATCCCCTATTTGAATTTAAAAGATCATTTCAAAATCTAGACCGAATTAGGAGATGGTTATAAAAGCAAAGTTGTAGAACTTTTGATTTTGAACAACTTTTGTTTTTGGAGATTTTTGAGTTGTTATGAAAATTTGAGAGTAATTTGTGAATTTTGGCGAATGGCAAACTTGTAATTATTGTGAACAGTGTTCACCGCTTGCGCTACACCGCCGGCGAGCTTCGGCTTGCTTCCAGTCGCGCGCGTGGCCGTCTGGGCATCGCGTTGGCGCGCTGAAGGCGTCACCGTGGCTTCTCCTTGCTTCCTTGGCCGCCCTATAAAGCTTCGATGTCGTCGTCTTTGCCCTTTCTTCTTGCTCTGTTTTCCCGTCGCCGCTGCTCCACTCCGGCGAGCCCGTGCCGTCGTTGTCATGCTCCACCGTCGCTGATAAGCTAGTCCCAGCTCCGCCTAAACCTTGCGCGTCCATCTGACCCACCAATTTGGCTTGTCTTCACCGGGAACTTGAGTTTCATCGCCTTCTTCCTCGCGGCCGGTAACCTCACCGTCGCATGCGCATCTCCGTGGCCAGAGCCCGTCAGTGAGCCGTTGCTCTTGATTGGTGTACCTTTGGCTTCGTCTCGATGCCGTAGTGCTCATTTCATTGTTGCTTGGCCGTTTTGTCCACTGCAGTCGCCGGCACACCGTCACCGACGCTCCTTGCTCCGCCGCCGTTGCTGTTCACGTCGACCTGTGTCATCGTAGCTTATCCGGTCTCGTTCTTTGCTCCAACGTGTTCGTGGTGAGCTACTGGACCTTACCATGCCCTCTGTTTCCCCGTTTTTGGCTTTGTTTCGCCGGCGTTGTGTCGCCGTGCCACCGCAGCCGCCATGGCCGGCGTAGTGCTCGGTCCAGGCAGTAATTGGTCGTGTTTGTGCCACAAATCGGTGCGCCGTGATGTAGTGATCATGTTAGTGCCTTCGCCGTCGCCGTTGATCTCGCCGTCGTCGAGATATCGCCGGTCAGCGCCATCATCGCCGTAGTCAACATCGGAGGTTGAAGATGACATGTGGGACCCGGGTGTCAGTGACTCAACGTTCAAATGGATTTTTCTATTTTTCAGAATTAAATGAATAGTGCTGTAATTTGTTATTTTTGTGTAGAATTATTTAGAGCTCCAAAAATTATGAAAATTTTTGTGTGAATTCTCTATGATGTATATTATATGACAAAAATTTGAAATATTGATTTTCAGTAATTTTGGGATGTGATAAAAATTGCTCAATTAATTAATAAATGACTTTCCATGATTTTTCTAGGCTTATTTATTTATCCAAAAATTATGAAATTTGTTTTGCCACTTAGTTATCATGTAATGAACATTTACAAAAATTTTGAGCTCAATTGGAATAAGTTGATTTATTTCATAATTTTGAATTAAATAATTAATTCATAAAAGCGAATAGTAACCTTTAATGATTTAGGTTTTTGTTTGGACTTTTGGATTGAGTGATGACCTTGGATCATTAGTTGATAATGATTCTTGGCAATTGATTGGGTGTTGCGAAAAAGGTTTGATTAGTTTGACTTGCAACTGTACCGCGAAGGAAAGTTGTATTCAAATTATTAATTTTGCATCCATCATCGAGCATCATGTTTCGTATTCCACATCATGTTAAACATGGCATTGTTATTACGTGTAGTAAACGAAGGTGAACACGTGGTAGTTAATCAAGTTGTCGGGAAGGTTGATCCGTCTATTGAGGTCGGATCGAATACTTGTGAAACGTCGCAGGAGCCGGACTTTTCCGTCAACGAAGGCAAGCCCCGGATGCATACAACCCTACCTTGTATTTTACGAATTGATTTCGCTTTTGCTTCTCGTTACTGCATTAAGTGATTAGGAGTCAAGTGAAAAACAAATTGGTGCATTACCACCCTTGTTATTCCATATTTACCATATTACCAGTTTTAAACTCGTATATGCCTAGTTTTGCTTAGCTATGCATAGAACGATGAAAGTCGGGCGATTACCTGTCACCTGCAAGTTTTAAATGGAACATTGGTTAATTATGTTAGCATGTGATATGGGAATGTGGAGTAATAAATCTAGACCGGGCGGACTCGGTGTGTGTGAGCCACAAGACATGGAGGTCTTGTGAGCGGGTTCTTTCCGCCTGTGTCGATTAAGGCACGTCCGTTGTTGAATTGCATGAGGTGAGAATTTGTAGTACTAACCACATACTCCGGTAAGCCTGAACTTGGCAATTCTATTACGAGAATGGCTACTCGCGCACTGGGAGTAGAGAGATGGCGGGAATAGCGTGTACCCACGTGGCCATGGGCTGGAATGGTGGAGTACTGTATTCTCGGGTGGCGCGGACCCGTTCTTGTTTCAGAGGATCCGAGGGTAGGTTGGTATATGTAGGTCAGGGACCTGCATATGTCGTGTGGTCTGGAAGTCCCAGCTGGGTTTATAATCGGTTCGAATCGTCGTTGCTCCTCGGTTATGGAGACTCAACTCACTGTTCATCATCGTAGTATTAATAACTGGAACTTGAGAATGGTCGATGAAGGTGTTGGATATGAAGTTCCATGATCTCATTACGGATCGTGTCATCTTTGTATATGAATTTATGAAGTTTAAATTGTTGAAATAAAAGAATTTTGTTAAAAAGCTTTTACGCAAAATAACTTTGATTATTGCTAAAACCATACCTTGAATCCTTGAGCCTGCATTCCTGAGTCTTATCAGTTTTCATTTCGGTTAAGTCTTGTTGAGTACTTTTGTACTCAGGGTTCGTTGACCCCTTGTTGCAGGTGAGCCTCATGAGCAGATCTGTTTTGGATCGTGCTGCATGACAGTTGTACCTTGTGATGACGATGAGAAGTAAATGTGTGGCCCTTGGGCAGGGCAATCTCCTTGTGTGTTGTGTATTATATTATAATGCCACTCCACTATTTCGTTTTGTAATAAACATCGAACCTAGTTGCGAGGTTTGAAACTACTGTTTTGTAAATTATGTTATTGTAAGAATTCCGCTGTTTTTACTCTGGTGCTGATATTTGAATAAATGTTGTAATACTACAATGACTCTATAACGTGATTCTGCTCGGAAATCGTGGATGATTCAGGGTTCCCCGAGGACACCCGACAGTCTTTTTAAGTTATTGGAAACGTATGCATAAATGTCAAAAGTCATCGGACAGTGACAGGTGCATGTGGGCCCTATAACTTAGGAGGTTCTGCCACAGAATGGTATCAGAGCGATCGTTACAATGTTTTTGTTGTATTGTTTTACAAAAACTTCAAAATGATTTGGATGACTAAATTTAACTTGATAGTTTGGTCCAAATTGCTTCTGACTTATCTTATTTCTTTCTCACCATTCCTTATTTGATTAAAAGGGTCTTGTGTGGTGGAGTAGTAATCTTACTATGCCCTATATAAAAATAAATGTTGTTTATGTGCATTATAAACTTTGATGTTTCTGTTCGTAAGAACGATTCATGCATCATGCATAATTCACTCGTTACTTCCTTCACCTCTTAGTCTGGAGTTGAGTAGTGAGACTGGTTTGAGTAATGTAATCCATCATAGCTGCTCTTTAGACTTTGACAAATGGTCTTACTTGGATTAAATTGGTTTCCTACAGTATGGCTCGTGCCAAGATGACGCCCCGTAAGTCCACTGGACCCAAAAGAGTTCCTCGTCACCAACTTGCCCCTAGAAATGATGGTGCTAGCAGTAGCAGTTCTAGGCCTGATCTCCAGGCAGAAATACAGAGGATTTCTACAGAGTTAGCACAAGCTACTAGAGATAGGGCTTTGGATGCTATACAGGTAGGAGAATTACAGGATCAATTGAGGCGTCTCACCACCGCACACAGGAACTGCGAAAGCATGTTAGTTCATACGGTGGAGGGAAGAAATGAGGCTTGGCATAGGGAAAATGTAGCTAGAGCTAGAACTCATGAGCTAGAATTCTATGTAGAAGATTTAGAAGAACATAATACCTATCTACATGAGGAAGTTCATAGGCTTAGCAATCTACTAAACCCGAATCATGAGCCTCAAGCTGATGCCATGGACCCTGGTGTCATCCTTGCCGATGAAAGTGAATCGGAAGAGGAAGAAGAAGAAGATCCTGAAGAATTAGTAATGATCAATGAAAGTAATGATGAAGGTGGTAATAATTCTGGAATGGATACCGAGCCTGAAGTTTGAAGTAATCACGAAAAAGAGTAGAGTTGTGTAATAGAAGATTTACCCGGTCTACCACCTGAT
This sequence comes from Miscanthus floridulus, assembly GCF_019320115.1. Classification (NCBI taxonomy): domain Eukaryota; kingdom Viridiplantae; phylum Streptophyta; class Magnoliopsida; order Poales; family Poaceae; genus Miscanthus; species Miscanthus floridulus. Next base: position 25,127 of record NW_027096326.1, read on the forward strand.
AGGGAGGTACAGTTTAACATAGAGTTACAACCTGGAACAGCTCCGATTTCTCGGAGAGCTTATAGAATGCCACCTAAGGAATTAGCCGAGTTGAAGGCTCAGTTACAAGAATTAATTGAGAAGGGGTTTATCCAACCTAGTTCCTCACCTTGGGGATGTCCGGCAATTTTTGTGAAAAAGAAAGATGAGACCCTGAGGTTATGTGTTGACGATCGTCCGTTGAATGAAGTGACCATCAAGAATAAGTATCCATTACCTCGGATAGATTTGTTTTTTGATCAATTGGCCAGAGCCAAAGTTTTCTCCAAGATAGATTTGAGATCAGGGTATCACCAAATTAAGATAAAGCCTGAAGATATTCCCAAAACGGCATTTACCACAAGATATGGATTATATGAATACTTGGTGATGTCTTTTGGTTTGACAAATGCTCCCGCTCATTTCATGTATCTGATGAACTCAGTATTCATGCCTGAGCTAGATAAGTTTGTAGTGGTATTTATTGATGACATTCTAGTGTATTCCAAGGATAAGACAGAATATGCAGAACACCTCAGAATTGTTCTGACCCGCTTAAGAGAACATCAACTATATGCCAAGTTCAGCAAGTGTGATTTTTGGCTTAAGGAAGTGCAATTTCTTGGACATGTCTTATCAGCTGAAGGAGTTGCAGTTGATCCCGGCAAAGTGAGGGATGTGCTTGATTGGAAACCGCCAACCACAGTTCATCAAGTTCGAAGTTTTCTTGGATTGGCGGGGTATTACCGTCGGTTTATTCCAGAATTCTCTAAAGTATCAAAACCTATAACTGAATTGTTGAAGAACCAAGTCAAGTTTGTCTGGTCATCAGATTGTGAAGAGGCTTTCCAGACTTTGAAAAGGCTGTTGACTACTGCACCAGTGTTAGCTCAACCTGATATCGAGAAGCCGTTTGATGTTTATTGTGATGCTTCAGGTATTGGTATTGGATGTGTGTTGATGCAAGAAGGTCGAGTCATTGCCTATGCGTCCAGGCAACTTAAGCAGCATGAAGAACACTATCCGACCCATGACTTGGAGTTAGCAGCTGTGGTTCATGCTCTGAAGATTTGGCGGCATTACCTGCTTGGTAATACATGCCATATGTATACAGACCACAAGAGCTTAAAGTATATCTTTACTCAGTCAGAGTTGAACATGCGACAAAGAAGATGGTTAGAACTGATTAAGGATTATGATTTGGAAGTACATTATCACCCTGGTAAAGCAAATGTGGTTGCAGATGCCCTTAGTCACAAAAGTTATTGCAATTGTCTGACAGTGAGAACAATGGGTTTGAATTTATACCAAGAAATGGAGAAGTTGAATGTAGAAGTAATTCAACAAGGAAGTTTGACCAACATAATTGTTGAAGCTACTATTCGAGATCAAGTTATTGCTGCTCAGAAGGAAAACAAGGGTATAGCCCATATCAAGGAAAAAGTCAAGAATGGAAAAGCGGAATGCTTTAACATAGATGATGAAGATGTGTTATGGTTCAAGGATCGCCTGGTGGTACCAAAAGTTCCTGAGTTACGGCAGTCAATTCTAGATGAGGCACATGCTACTAGGTTATCTATCCATCCGAGAAGCAACAAGATGTACCATGATTTGAAGCAAAGATTCTGGTGGACTAAAATGAAAATAGAGATTGCTAGATATATAGCAAAGTGTGATACTTGTCAAAAGGTGAAAGCTATACATTTGAGGTCTGCTGGTGAATTACAACCATTACCTATTCCATCTTGGAAGTGGGAGGACATAAGTATGGACTTTATTATTGGTCTACCCAAGACATCAAAGGGATTTGACTTAGTATGGGTTATTGTAGATCGACTCACTAAGTCAGCACATTTTCTTCCAGTCAAGACCATATATCCTACGATCCAATATGCCAAGATGTACTTAGCAAGAATCATGAGTTTGCATGGGGTACCAAAAACCATAGTGTCAGATAGGGGTACACAGTTTGTCTCCAGCTTTTGGAAATACTTACATGCTTCGTTAGGTACCAAACTTCTGTATAGTATAGCTTATCATCCGCAGACTGATGGGTAGACTGAAAGAGTCAATCAAGTACTTGAAGACATGTTAAGGTGTTGTGTCCTTAACTATTCCAATAAGTGGGATGAGTGCTTACCTTTGGTCGAGTTCTCATACAACAATAGTTATCAGGAAAGCATTAGAATGGCTCCATTTGAAGCACTCTATGGTCATAGATGCAGAACATCGTTGAGTTGGTCTGAGCCAGGAGAGAGAAGGTTCTTTGGAGTTGACCTTGTGAAAGAAACAGAAGATAAGGTTAGGCAAATATAGAGTAATCTGAAGATAGCTCAGTCCCGCCAAAAGAGTTATGCGGATAGACGACGGAGACCATTGGTATTCAACAAAGGAGATTTTGTATATCTGAAAGTATCACCAATGAAGGAAGTTAACCATTTTGGTGTTAAAGGAAAGTTGGCACCCCGATACATTGGACCATATCAAATTTTGGAGAGGTATGGAAAAGTGGCATATCGCTTGAAATTACCTGAACATCTCACAGCTGTGCATGATGTGTTCCATGTTTCTCAATTGAAGAAGTGTCTCCGAGTGCCTGAACAGAATGTTGAAGTTGAAGGAGTAGAATTAGAACCGGATTTAACTTATTCCGAATATCCTATCCGAGTGTTAGATCAGAAAGATCGTGTTACTCGAAGACGGACAATCAAGTTCTATAAAATACAATGGAATCAACATTCAGAAGAGGAAGCTACCTGGGAATCAGAAGATTACTTGTTAGAAAAGTTTCCAGAGTTTCTAGCGTCAATATAGAATAGAATAATGTTAGTTGAGCTCGGTTACTACAAATTGTGTTTTGTAAAAGACCCTCAGTTGTTTTATGGAAAAGTTCTGGATGTTTTTGGATTGACACATTTCCTTTTCCATTACTTACTCTATGGCTTTGAATCTCGGGGCGAGATTTCTTTTAGGGGGAAGGATTGTAACACCTCGGGTGTTTAAAATACTAAAACCTGTCATATCATCATATGCATTGCAAGGCAATTGGTCATATGTAAAAACTTTGAGATGCATACACTAAAACAAGTTTATATTCATGTGGTATGTGTTGAATCGCATTGTTTGACTCAAGTTCAAAGTTTGTTTGGATTTTGAATTTTTCGAGAAAACCCTGATTTTCGGCATTTAAATCCTACCCTGAAAATCCATTTCAAAATCTAAGCATAATTTGGGGTGGATCCCAAAAGCAAAAGTGTAGAGCTTAACAAGTTATACAAAGTTTATTTTTGGAGTTTTTCAAGTTGTTTAGAAAAATTTGGAGTAATTCAAAAAGGCGTAATTCGTTAAATATCCCCTATTTGAATTTAAAAGATCATTTCAAAATCTAGACCGAATTAGGAGATGGTTATAAAAGCAAAGTTGTAGAACTTTTGATTTTGAACAACTTTTGTTTTTGGAGATTTTTGAGTTGTTATGAAAATTTGAGAGTAATTTGTGAATTTTGGCGAATGGCAAACTTGTAATTATTGTGAACAGTGTTCACCGCTTGCGCTACACCGCCGGCGAGCTTCGGCTTGCTTCCAGTCGCGCGCGTGGCCGTCTCGGCGTCGCGTTGGCGCGCTGAAGGCTTCGTCGTGGCTTCCTTGCACTTCCTTGGCCGCCCTATAAGGCTCTGGAGCCGCCGCCGTTCTTCTTTCTTCACCCTCTGTTTTTCCCGTCGCCGCTGCTCCACTCCGGCGAGCCCGTGCCGTCGTTGTCATGCTCCACCGTCGCTAATAAGCTAGTCCCATCTCCGCCTAAACCTTGCGCATCCATCTGACCCACCAATTTGGCTTGTCTTCACCGGGAACTCGAGTTTCATCGCCTTCTTCCTCGCGGCCGGTAACCTCACCGTCGCATGCGCATCTCCGTGGCCAGAGCCCGTCGGTGAGCCGTTGCCCTTGATTGGTGTACCTTTGGCTTCATCTCAATGCCGTAGTGCTCATTTCATTGTTGCTTGGCCGTTTTGTCCACTGCAGTCGCCGGCACACCGTCACCGACGCTCCTTGCTCCGCCGCCGTTGCTGTTCACGTCGACCCGCGTCTACGCTGCTTCTCCAGCCTTGCTTTCTGCTCCGTAGTGTTCGTGGTGAGCTCCTGATGCTTCCTGTGCCCTTTGATTAACTGCTACCGTACTCCTGTCGCCGGCGTAACGTCACCGAGCCACCGCGTCCGCCATGGCCGACGCCAAGCTCGTAACTCGTAGTAATTTGTCTAGTTAGTGCCTTCAGTCGATGCGCCGTGATGATGTGGTCATTTTGGTACCGTGACCGTCGCCTTTGGACTCACCGTCGGTGAGTTTGCGCCGGTCAGCGCCGTCGTCGTCGTAGTCAACGTCGGAGGTTGAAGATGACATGTGGGACCCGGGTGTCAGTGACTCAACGTTCAAATGGATTTTTCTATTTTTCAGAATTAAATGAATAGTGCTATAATTTGTTATTTTTGTGTAGAATTATTTAGAGCTCCAAAAATTATGAAAATTTTTGTGTGAATTCTCTATGATGTATATTATATGAAAAAAATTTGAAATATTGATTTTCAGTAATTTTGGGATGTGATAAAAATTGCTCAATTAATTAATAAATGACTTTCCATGATTTTTCTAGGCTTATTTATTTATCCAAAAATTATGAAATTTGTTTTGCCACTTAGTTATCATGTAATGAACATTTACAAAAATTTTGAGCTCAATTGGAATAAGTTGATTTATTTCATAATTTTGAATTAAATAATTAATTCATAAAAGCGAATAGTAACCTTTAATGATTTAGGTTTTTGTTTGGACTTTTGGATTGAGTGATGACCTTGGATCATTAGTTGATAATGATTCTTGGCAATTGATTGGGTGTTGCGAAAAAGGTTTGATTAGTTTGACTTGCAACTGTACCGCGAAGGAAAGTTGTATTCAAATTATTAATTTTGCATCCATCATCGAGCATCATGTTTCGTATTCCACATCATGTTAAACATGGCATTGTTATTACGTGTAGTAAATGAAGGTGAACACGTGGTAGTTAATCAAGTTGTCGGGAAGGTTGATCCGTCTATTGAGGTCGGATCGAATACTTGTGAAACGTCGCAGGAGCCGGACTTTTCCGTCAACGAAGGCAAGCCCCGGATGCATACAACCCTACCTTGTATTTTACGAATTGATTTCGCTTTTGCTTCTCGTTACTGCATTAAGTGATTAGGAGTCAAGTGAAAAACAAATTGGTGCATTACCACCCTTGTTATTCCATATTTACCATATTACCAGTTTTAAACACGTATATGTCTAGTTTTGCTTAGCTATGCAAAGAACGATGAAAGTCGGGCGATTACCTGTCACCTGCAAGTTTTAAATGGAACATTGGTTAATTATGTTAGCATGTGATATGGGAATGTGGAGTAATAAATCTAGACCGGGCGGACTCGGTGTGTGTGAGCCACAAGACATGGAGGTCTTGTGAGCGGGTTCTTTCCGCCTGTGTCGATTAAGGCAAGTCCATTGTTGAATTGCATGAGGTGAGAATTTGTAGTACTAACCACATACTCCGGTAAGCCTGAACTTGGCGATTCTATTACGAGAATGGCTACTCGCGCACTAGGAGTGGAGAGATGGCGGGAATAGCGTGTACCCACGTGGCCATGGGCTGGAATGGTGGAGTACTGTATTCTTGGGTGGCGCGGACCCGTTCTTGTTTCAGAGGATCCGAGGGTAGGTTGGTATATGTAGGTCAGGGACCTACATATGTCGTGTGGTCTGGAAGTCCCAGCTGGGTTTATAATCGGTTTGAATCGTCGTTGCTCCTCGGTTATGGAGACTCAACTCACTATTCCTCATCGTAGAATTAATAACTAGAACTTGAGAAAGGTTTGCGAAAAAGATTGATATGAAGTTCATGATCTCATTACAGATCATGGCAGATTCATATGTGGTACTTATAAAGTTTTACCTTTGGAGTAAAGAATTTTATTAAAGAGCTTTTACGCAAAAGAACTTTGATTATTGTTAAAACCATACCTTGAAGCCCTGAGCCTGCATTCCTGAGTCTTATCAGTTTTCATTTCGGTTAAGTCTTGTTGAGTACTTTTGTACTCAGGGTTCGTTGACCCCTTGTTGCAGGTGAGCCTCATGAGCAGATCTATTTTGGATCATGCTGCATGACAGTTGTACCTTGTGATGACGATGAGAAGTAAATGTGTGGTCCTTGGGCAGGGCAATCTCCTTGTGTGTGGTGTATTATATTATAATGCCACTCCACTATTTCGTTTTGTAATAAACATCGAACCTAGTTGCGAGGTTTGAAACTACTGTTTTGTAAATTATGTTATTGTAAGACTTCCACTGTTTTACTCTAGTGTAGATATTTGAATAAATGTTGTAATACTGCAATGACTCTGTAACGTGATCCTGCTCGGAAATCGTGGATGATTTGGGGTTCCCCGAGGACACCTGACAGTCTTTTTAAGTTAATGGAAACATATGCATAAATGTCAAAGGTCGTGGGACAGTGACAGGTGCATGTGGGCCCTATAACTTAGGAGGTTCTGCCACAACCGTCGCCGACCCGTCTGCCATCGGCGCCAACTATCCACCACCACCAAGTTCACCAGTAGTGGCGGTTGACTCCTCCGCAGACCGCCGAGCACCCAAGGACTCTAGAATGGGGTCTACCATGACCTCCTCCACTCCTGGACCAGCCTTCAATGGCTCGACAGTCTAGATGGGCGAGGTTGGATCCTCCGCATGCTTCGCACTACATCAGATCAGCTCGTTAGTCACCAAGAAAGCTAAGGAACGACTACAATGTAACTCCAAGTCAAGGATACTTACGGTTTGGTCTGTTGGTACAATTTCTTGAACCAGCGATGCCTACCCGAGCCCCTAGCTGTGGCCTTGGGGTCGACACCAGCGTCTTGGGGTGGAGGTCCCACGGTCTCTATCATCGGCCTCTCCTCTACATGTCACTCTAGGGCTCCCCTCGCTTGCTACTCAGGGACTCCCCTCTCCCATTGCTCGGGGACTCCCCTCGCCCCCTGCTCGGGGACTTCTTTGCCTCTCTTCGATCGTACCTCCACACGCGTATTGTGTGGAGGCACCTTCATGCTCGGTGGAGGAGCCACTGGCACTTCATCGTCATTCGACCACTCAGACACCGTAGCGCTCCATGTTTGAGTAGTCTAGTCACCGCCAAGCGAGATGCCGCCTGGCTTGACGGGAGCGGCACCAGCCATTTTTCTCTTCTTCCAGGCTGACTCTTCTACCGCTGCCATCTTCCCCCGGACCTTCTCCGACACCAAGGGAGAACTCTCCGTCCGACCAGCGTCCATGCCTCTAGACTCTGACGAGGCGCTGGCCACATCTTCTTCAGGTCGAGCCGGTGGCCGGGTGTCTACTCCCCTCGACCAATCACCCCTTGGCACACCTGAGAAGTACACCGCTCTTTTCTATGAATGGATCTTTGCATAAGTGAATCGGTTCACTGCTCGGCAATGCTATAGGATTGAAAGTATTGAGAACAAACAATCGAGATGGGTACCTGAGGGGGTGGATTCATGATGTTAAAGGGTCTTGTCTGCCCTAACACTCGAAACGAGGCCAATGGAGCGAATAGCTCTGCGGCCCACTCTACAACCTCATCTCTCAACAGCGCCTTCGACCTCTCTCGAGTGCCGTCGATGTCCCCTTTAAAGTCAAAGCCCATGGGGGCCCACTCCTTGCAGGGTTGGATGTGGCGCATTATGAAGCTCGCCGCTACCAGTCCACCATTGGTCTTCATGTCCTTTAGTAGGCCAAGGATCTCCCTCAATTGCTCCATATCAGGACTATTTGGCCTCTCCAACCAGCTTTTCTAGCTTTCCAAGATGTAGTCAGCATCGCAGCGGATGGTAGGCTGGCTCTGGTTCATGTAGAACTTCCTGGCGTTCCACCCTTTTAGCGACGTGTTTAGCGGCATAGTAAGGTACTCGCCCACCATTCCATCATGCAGCTGCAGATATACTTCGCCGATGACCTTGGAACTACTGCCGCCCTTCTTCTTCAGCTAGAACAGGTGTCTAAAGAGGTTGAAGTGTGAAAGAATCCCCAAATATGCTTCACAAAAGTGGATAAAGATTGAGATGTGCAAGATGGTGTTTGGGTGGAGATTGCATAGACTAAGTGCCTAGAACTCTAATAGATCCCTCAAAAAAGGATGAGCAAGAAATCCCAATCCTCGCCAGAAATAATCCTCAAACACCATTACTTCATCAGTGTGAGGCATTAGGAAGGGCTCACCACTGGCTGGCCGCCATCCAGTGGTGACACGGTCAGGAAGAACGCCCGCCTCCACCAATCTATTGAGTTCTGCTTCACCCTTGCATGATGGTACCCACTCTTCGTCACGGCTGTCTCTGTCACCCGCCTTCTTTGGGCTCGCCTTCTTTGGGTTCATAGCTCCCCTCTTCAGTGCCATCCCTTAGATCTAGATGGGGACGGGCTGCAGAAGTACGCATGCATGTGAATCTAGAAATGCAAGGGCTAAGGAAGAAGATGAAAATAGCAAAGTGGCAAAGGTGTGAGCGCGGGGTGCGGCGGCGCCATTATAAAGCACTTCCCTCACCTCTTCGCATTTGAGGGTTTTTGGGAAACCGTTCCCGCGATTTGCATTTGAAAGCTCTGGTTTGGTTTTGGTTAATTGATGAAACCCTAAGTGCTAACCTAATTTATCAAAGTGATTATGAGATAGGTAGCACTACTCCAAGTGATGAAGCAATGGCAAAGATCATGACGATGGTGATGGCATGGTGATGATCAAATGCTTGAACTTGAAAAGAAGAAAGAGAAAAACAAAAGGCTCAAGGCAAAGGTATAAATAGTAGGAGCCATTTTGTTTCGGTGATCAAGACACTTAGCGAGTGTGATCACATTTAGGTTAGATAGCCGTACTATTGAGAGGGGTGAAACTCATATTGAAATGCGGTTATCAAAGTGCCACTAGATGCTCTAACTCATTGCATATGCATTTAGGATCTAGTGGAATGCTAACAACCTTGAAAATGTTTGTGAAAATATGCTAACACATGTGCACAAGGTGATACACTTGGTGGTTGGCACATTTGAGCAAGGGTGAAGAAGTTAGAGGTGAAAAGGAGTTAGTCTTGCTGGTCACTGAGTGACCGGACGCTGGTCTTAGAGGGACCGGTGCATCCGGTCAAGTGTGGTAGCTTAGACGCCAACGTCAGTCATCGATCGGACGCTGGGTCTTGGACTAACCGGACGCTGAGGTCCAGCGTCCAGTCCTATTGTCGAGCAGCGCACCAAAAAGTCACTATGAGACCGGACGCTGGCAGGGTCCTATCAAGCATGACCGGACATGTCCGGTCGAAGAAATTCATTTCTAGAATGTTACTAGAAACGACCGGACGCTGGAGGCTGAGCGTCCGGTCAGTTTGTGCGTTGCGTCCGATCAATAGATGACCGTTGAAATATGATGAACAGTATTTGAAGCAGGGGACACATGGCGTGTATCATGTGACAGGATGCTGAGGGCCAGCGTCCGGTCACCCCATGCTGTGCCCAGTGAAGGGGTACAATGACTCTATTTTGTGGGGGCTTCTATTTAAGCCCCATGGCCAGCTCAAGCTCACTCTCTTGGCCATTTGCATTGACATAGCAACCTTGTGAGCTTAGCCAAATCCCTCCCACTCATCTCCATTATTGATCCATCATCATTGTGAGATTGGGAGAATCCAAGTGCATTGCTTGAGTGATTGCATTTAGTGGCACTTGGTATTCATGTTTCGCTGCAGGATTCACTTGTTACTCTTAGTGGTTGCTATCACCTAGATGGCTTGGAGCAACGAGGATCGTTATGCGGAGGTTGGTGATTGTCTCCAGCTCCGATCATGGTGATTGTGAGGGGTCTTGTGCCTTCCTCGGTGGAGAGCCGAAAGGTAACTCTAGTGGATTGCTCGTGTCATTGAGTTACCTTACTTGTGGGTAGGTTCTTGCGGTGTCCAAGTGTGTGTACGAGGTTCGTGCAACACCTCTTAGCCACCGAACCACCAAGTGTTGGTTGACACAACGGGGACTAGCGTGCCGGCAAGCACGTGAACCTCGGGAGAAAAATTGGTTGTCTCTTGCCCTTTGGTATTCTCTCGGTGATTGATTTAGTATTCATCTTGTGATTGGTTCACTCCTCTACATGGCGGTATAATCACCCTACTCACTCTTTTATACTCTTGCAAACTAGTTGTGGCAAGCTCTTTAGTGTAATTAGAATTGAGAGCTTGCTTTGTTATTTTAAGTTCATCTAGTGGAGCTCTTTAGAGTAGCAAGATTGAGAGCTCGTAGTGAGTAGTAACTTTGCAAGTTGTGTGCCTAGTAATCATTGCAACTAGAATTGTTGGATAGGTGGCTTGCAACCCATGTAGAGCTAGAGCAAGTTTGCATTTCACTATTTATCATACTAATCAAATTGCTCTAGTTGATTTGTAGATTTTTAAATAGGCTATTCACCCCCCTTCTAGCCATATTAGGACCTTTCAAGTGGTATCGGAGTCATGGTCACCATTTGATTGAAGGCTTAACAACCTCGATGTCAAATTATGGCTCAAGTTGTGTTCAACCATGTGGGGGGCAAACCACCGTTCTTTGATGGCACATGCTATGATTATTGGAAGAGAAAGATGAGGATGTATCTTGGTTCAATCAATGATCAAGTATAGGAAGTGACCGAGAATGACTATGCTATCATCGATCCCGATGATCCCATCAACCAAGATAAGATCAACAAGCAATGCAATACAATGGCTCTCAACACCATATACAATGCCATTGATTCCAAGGTGTTTGAGCAAATCAAGGATTGTGAAAGAGCAAATGAGGTGTGGAAAAGATTGGAAGAAACATATGAGGGCACACCGGTGGTGAAGAGTGTCAAGTTGTATATCCTCAAGGATAAATTGACAAGCTTTAAGATGAAGAAAGATGAGAGCATTCCGGAGATGTTCCATCTATTGCAAGTGATTGTCAATGATTTGAAGGCATTGGGAGAGAAGATCAAGGATGATGATGTCTCTCATTAGTTCTTGATGTGCCTACCTCCAAGATTTGAGATGTTGAGATTGCTCATCATAAGAGGAGGATTGAAGGAGATTACCCCCAACCAAGTACTAGGTGACAAGAAGAAGGAAGAAGAAGACGAGCATAGCATTCAAGGGAGGGGAAAGGGAGGGGGATGACAAGGATGACAAGAAGGAAGAAGAAGACAAGAAGAAGAAGAGTATAGCATTCAAGGCTAGCTCATCATCATCCAAGAACAGGGGCAATTCTAAGAAAGAATCAAGCGATGATGATGATCTTAGTGATATTGATGATGAAGCTATGGCCCTCTTTGTCCGCAAGATGGGAAAATTCATGAAGAAGAAGGGCTATGGTGCAAGAAAAAGAAGAGATCACACCAAGAGCAGAGAGTATGTGAGAAGATGCTACAATTGTAAGAGCCCCGATCACGTTGTAGCAAATTGTCCCTACAATAGTGACAATGATAAAGATGAGAAGAAGAAGCTCAAGAATTATAAGAAAGAAAAGAAGGAAAAGAAGGAGAAGAGGATGACATTTCAAAAGAAGAAGAAAGGTGGAGGCTATGTAGTCACATAGGATAGTGATGGCTCTTCGGATAGTGATAGCTCTAGTAATGATGACAAGAAATCTATCAAGAGAGCACTAGCAAGCATCGCCATCAACAACAAGCCCTCCATCTTTGACACTCCATCGACATGCCTCATGGCAAAGCCTACCAAGGTAAAATATGATGAGAGTGATGATGATGAATGTGAAAGTGATGCTTGTAGGAATGATGATAATGATGATGATGAGGAGGAGGAGTACACCAAGGAGGAACTCTTGGATATGTGTGATCAAGTGCACGCTTGCAATGAGATGAAGAGAAAGGAGTGCAAAGAATTACACAAGAAAGTAAAATTTCTTGAGCAATCCTTTGATGAGCTCAATGCTACTCATGAGAGGCTAATGGAAGCCCATGAAAAGCTTGGCAAAGCTCACTCTAAGCTTGAAAAGGCTCACTCCTCTCTCAATGAGCAAGTCAAAGTGGAGGAAGCCAAGAAGGAGCAAGTGATCGTATCATATGATGTGGGACTAACTTGTGATCTTATTGATGAGTCTTTTTATAAGCCCATTGTAGTTGCTCTCACTAACTCTTCTTGTAGCACTAACACTTCTACTTCACCTTTGAGTGATGGTCTCTCTTGTGATGCCTCACTAATGGTGGAAAATGAGACCCTCAAGAAGGAGGTGAATGAGCTCACTCGTGCCTTAGGCAATGCCTACGATGGAGATGCCCGCTTGCTAAAGTGCTTGGGTAGCCAAAGGTTTTCTCTCAATAAAGAGGGATTAGGCTATACCCCCAAGAAAGGCAAGGCAGCCTTTGTCACTCCCAAAGTTAGCTTTGTGAAGGGCAATGGTCGGTTTTGCAATAGATGCAAGCAAGTTGGGCATATAGAGCAATATTGCAAGATTAATAAGAACAAGCTACCTAATGTATCCTCAATTAAATTTGATTCTTGTTACATGCTTTTTAAGGGTGCCAATGGTGTGAAGGCTAAGTTCATTGGTACACCAATTGTGGACCCAAAGAAGAAGGCCATTTGCGTACCAAAGACCTTGGTAACTAACCTACAAGGACCCAAGCAAGTTTGGGTACCTAAAAAGAATTGATCTTCTTTTGTAGGTCAATTATAAAGCTGGAGGATGGCAATGGGTGCTTGATAGTGGGTGCACACAACACATGACCGGTGATCCAAGAATGTTCAATTCAATCAATGAGAACAAGAGCAATGGGATTGATAGTATCACATTTGGTGACAATGGCAAAGACAAGGTCAAAGGGCTTGGTAAGATTACAATATCCAATGACTTGAGTATTTCCAATGTGCTACTAGTAGAGAGCTTCAACTTCAACCTATTGTCGGTAGCTCAATTATGTGATCTTGGTTTCAAGTGCATATTTGGTGTGGATGATGTAGAGATCTTAAGTGTAGATGGCTCTAACTTGATATTCAAAGGTTTTAGATATGAGAATCTATACTTAGTTGATTTCAATGCTAGAGAAGCTCAATTGTCAACATGTTTGATCACTAAGTCTAGCATGGGTTGGTTATGGCATAGAAGGTTTGGTCATGTTGGAATGAAACAATTGAACAAGTTGATCAAGCATGATTTAGTTAGAGGATTGAAAGATGTCACATTTGAAAAAGATAAGCTATGTAGTGCATGTCAAGCCGGAAAGCAAGTTGGTAACACACATCCTAAGAAGAGCATGATGAGTACATCTAAGGCATTTGAGTTGATGCACATGGACTTGTTTGGACCAACCACATACAGTAGCATTGGTGGAAACAAATATAGATTTGTGATTGTGGATGATTTCACTAGATACACATGGGTATTCTTTCTTGTTGACAAAAGTGATGTGTTTGCAACATTCAAATCTTTGGTCAAGGGCATTCACAATGAGTTTGAAACAACTATCAAGAAAGTGAAAAGTGACAATGGTAGTGAATTCAAGAACACTAGAATTGATGAGTTGTGTGATGAATTTGGAATTAGACATCAATTCTCGACTAAGTACACTCCTCAATCAAATGGCTTAGTTGAAAGGAAGAATAGAACTTTGATTGACATGGCAAGATCAATGTTGAGTGAGTACAATGTGAGTCATTCATTTTGGGCCGAAGCAATCAACACGGCTTGCTATTATAGCAACTGACTCTATTGTCACCCCATGATGGAGAAGACAACTTATGAGCTTTTGAATGGAAGAAAGCCCAACATAGCATACTTTCGGGTTTTTGGTTGTAAATGCTATATATTGAAGAAAGGCACTAGATTAAGCAAATTTGAAAAGAAATGTGATGAAGGTTTCTTGCTTGATTACTCCACTACTAACAAGGCATATAGAGTTTGAAATTTGGCTAGTGGTACTCTTGAGGAGGTTCATGATGTGGAGTTTGATGAAACAAATGGTTCCCAAGAGGAAGATGAGAATCTAGATGATGTAAAAGGCACTCAATTGGTCAAGACAATGAAGAACTAGGACATTGGTGAGATAAGGCCTAGAGAGGTGATTGATGTTGAAGATGACAAGAATCAAGTGCTCTCTAACTCAAATGTGCAAGCTAGTGGTTCTTATGATAAAATTCAAGCAAGTACTAGTGATGACAATGTGCTAGATCAACAAGTGGCTAGTTCATCATCTCAACCAAGTGATCAATCAAATGCAAGTAATCAAGTGCAAGTGCTTCAACCAACCAATGTTGCAAGAGATCATCCATTAGACACTATCATTGGTGATATTTCAAGAGGAGTGCAAACTAGATCAAGATTGGCTTCATTTTGTGAGTATTTCTCATTTGTGTCATCCATTGAACCTAAAAAGATAGATGAAGCTTTGAAGGATGTTGATTGGGTCAATGCTATGCATGAAGAGCTAAACAACTTCACAAGAAACCAAGTATGGGAGTTAGTTGAGAGGCCTAAGGGTCATAATGTGATTGGAACCAAGTGGGTCTTTTGGACCAAGCAAGATCAAGATGGGATAGTAATAAGGAACAAAGCAAGATTAGTGGCTCAAGGTTACACTCAAGTTGAAGGTCTTGACTTTGGAGAAACATATGCCCCGGTTGCAAGATTGGAAGCAATTAGGATCTTGCTAGCCTATGCTTGTGCCCACAACATCAAGTTGTACCAAATGGATGTGAAAAGTGCATTTCTAAATGGGTACATCAATGAGCTTGTGTATGTTGAGCAACCTCTCAGTTTTGAGGATGAAAAGAAACCCAACCATGTGTACAAGTTGAGAAAGGCTTTGTATGGATTAAAACAAGCACCTAGAGCATGGTATGAGAGATTGAGGGACTTCCTACTCTCTAGGGGATTCAAGATGGGAAAGGTTGACACCACTCTCTTCACCGAGAAGCTTGGAAATGACTTGTTTGTGATGCAAATCTATGTTGATGATATCATTTTTGGGTCAACAAATCAAGAATTTTGTGAGGAGTTTGGCAAAATGATGGCTAATGAGTTTGAAATGTCCATGATTGGAGAGCTTAGCTACTTCCTTGGTCTTCAAATCAAGCAAATGAAGTATGGCACATTTGTGAGTCAAGGCAAGTATATCAAGGACATGCTCAAGAAGTTTGGAATGGATGATGCTAAAGCTATTAGCACACCAATGGGGACAAGTGGAAGCTTAGATAGTGATGCTAGTGGCAACATGGTGGATCAAAAGATGTATCGATCTATGATTGGAAGCCTACTCTATGTGAGCGCATCAAGGCCGGATGTGATGTTTCGTTTATGCATGTGTGCAAGATTTCAAGCCTCACCAAGAGAAAGTCATTTGAAGGCAACAAAGAGAATATTGAGGTACTTGAAGCATACACAAAATGTTGGATTGTGGTATCCCAAAGGAGCAAGGTTTGAGTTGATTGGATATTCGGACTACGATTATGCAGGATGCAAAATTGAGAGAGAGCACATCGGACACATGTTAACTATTGGGAAGATCACTTGTGTCTTGGTCATCAAAGAAGCAAAATAGTGTAGCACTTTCAACCGCCGAAGCGGAGTACATTTTGGCTGGTAGTTGTGCTCAATTACTTTGGATGAAGGCTACTTTGAGTGATTTTGGAATCAAATTCAAGCAAGTGCCATTGCTATGTGACAATGAGAGTGTCGTAAAGATCACCAACAACCTAGTTCAACACTCAAGAACAAAGCATATTGATGTCCGCCATCATTTCATAAGAGATCACCAACAAAAAGGGGATATTTGCATTGAGAGTGTGGGCACCGAAGATCAACTTGCCGATATCTTCACCAAGCCACTTGATGAAAAGAGGTTTTGCAAGCTAAGGAACGAATTGAACATACTTGACTTCTCCAATATGTGTTGATGCACCCCCACTTATATGACATGCCTCTCCTTCGAGCAATTCAAGGTAAAAGTTGATTGGCATGACATACATCCTTGCTAAGGACATGTTTAGTGCATCTAGACATCTTTCGCATTTACATAGGCTCTGTGGGGGTATTAACCCCTATACCCTAATGGCTAGGCTTGGGCTAGCCCAGACTAGGGGGACTAGCCCACTAAAAGATGACGCGCGGCCCGACCAATCTGTTCAGAGCCCCGCGCAAGGAATCAAAGCAGATTTGGAGATCAAGCAAGATCCTGGTCGGTTAGAATAGGGATTCTTATCCGGCCACCTATGGCAATTATAACTGGTTAGGATTAGTTTCTAGATCTATAACTCTGCCCCCCAGACTATATAAAGCGGGCAGGGGACCCCTCTAAAAAACATCTCTCATTGACATACAGCAATATAATCAGACACAGGACATAGGTATTACGCCTTCACGGCGGCTGAACCTGGATAAAATCTCATGTCTATCTTGCGTCACCATCTTGTTTGTAGCTTGCGCATCTGTCTGCCAATAATCTACAACCTTGGGCATACCCCTAGGTAGACTACTGACCATATTTTGTTGACAGTGGCGCGCCAGGTAGGGGGTATGCGTACTGCTCTCTAGGCGAACAAGATGGTCATCATCCCTGGTCCCATGGCTATGCTGAACGGTCTCACGTTCACCATCGGCCAGATCACCTGGACCACTGGCTCCGATAACTTTATCGCCATGACCCCGGAGGAGGCACGGTTTCAATCTGTGTCGACCACTGCTTCACCTGCATCAGCTACGGCTCTGACCACGGTGGATCTGGCTCCGACCACGCCAGCATCATCTTTAGCCACGCCGACAACCCGTCGTCCGCTTCCTCGCTACAAAGGGAGGCAGATTGACAACACCGACCTGCTTGACTCCATCGATCGGGTTAGCACCAAACTTGCCAAAACCCTAGCTCTGGTAAGTTCGATTCAAAGTCAACCTAATGAGTAGGTAACTACTACCCACAACAGATCTACCCGACCAGCTTAGGCTAGTCATCCTACATGACTTGGTATGGATCTCATGGTCACATCTACTCCTGAATGGCGCTCTGTTCGTCGCCGGCCAGCCCCCACGATGGGTCTCCGGCTCTCCGAGTATGAAGCCTCGATGGAGAACCACTAGGCCCAGCCCTATAGCCTACGCAACTTCATCAATATGGTCTGGATTGAGGATTATCAAGAAGGATCGGTCCACACAGTTCAAGAGGGTGGCTCAAGCTCCTCATCCGACATCACATCTAATGCCTCTGTCCACACCAAGCTCTAGCATCATGACAATGAAGGCATTGAATACGATCTGGATATCCCAGACCACGCCCTGGGATTCCCATGATTCCCATCCTCCCCACCAAGGTGAGGAGACTTGATCAATGTTGTCAGTAATCATGAACCACCGGCTGTCGGTGAAATAGAACAAGCAAGGCTAGCACGCGAAGCACGCAATATTGACTAGTTTAATCGCCGACAAATCGAAGCCAAGGTAGAAGAGGAGGCCCGACGCATAAGGGTCCAGCCACGCGACCTTAACAATGCCTTTGATAGGGTGGGGGACAAGCAGGTCTTCAGGACTCCAAGCGCCAACGTAGCTATTGCTATGGCAACAATGCAACGACTACCCAATACCCCGAAAACTCAGGCAGTTCAAGATGATATACAAGCTTACCTGATGGCTGCTATGGCCCAGACCACAGAAATTGTAAACCAAGCCCAGGCTCCATCCGTCTCAGTCGAATCAAGCCACAGCCTCTAGTACTCAAGTCGCTCACAGCCACCCAACCAACGTGGCTCGCGCAACAACGACCCATTAGACAACCGTCAAGGCGGAAACGGTGGCCATGATGGTGGTTGGGACGACAACCGCCGTCGGGATGACAACCACCGCGACTGTCGGGACGACAACTGCTAAGACAACCGCGATAATCACCGTGATAACCATGGTCACAGGGTTAATCAGGGTGGCAACCGGGATCACCGTGATGGCAATAACGATCTCCGCCATTACCTCGGAGAACACGATCTGTGCGATCGCATTAACCAAAGAGCCAACGATCGTGCATCCCACGAAAGCTATTGCCGTATGGAATATGATACTACCCATGGCCCTCTGGGTTTGAAGCAGTTTACTCCGCACCTTCGCCAAGTCATATGGCCCAAGAACTTCAAGCTCAAAAAACTTCAGAAGTACGGCAGCAAGGAGAACCCCGAATTATGGGTCATGCTCTATGAAACCGCATGCAGATCAGCCATGGCTGATGAGCACATCATGTCTAACTACTTCCCAGTCATTATCGGCCATGTAGGCCACCAATGACTGGTCAGCTTGCCGGCGAACTACTTTGATTCTTGGCAAGAGCTCAAGCAAGCTTTCATCGACAACTTCATTGCTACTTGCAAGCAACCCAGCAACAAATATGATCTGCAGCGGATTCGAGATCAGAAAGATGAGCCACTATGCGAGTACGTTCGGCGTTTCTCGAAGATGCGCATCAAGGTCCCATCAATCTCCGACAATAAGGCAATTGAGGCTTTCTTCACTGGTCTCCGCTTCCACGATGCCCTACGGGACAAGCTCCTCCGCAAGAGACCTGAATTAGTCACAGCACTCCTGGCCACTGCCAAGAAATATGCGGATGTCGATGATGCTAAAAAGATAATCATCGAAGAAGCAGCAAGGGTTCCATGCTCTGACCACCCCCACACCACGACGACTACCGTGGCAACCGTGGTCGGAACGATAATTTTGATCACCGCAACCAGCGCAACGACCCTCACGACCACCGCGACTAGCGTAATCAGCGGCGTAATCGCCGTGACGATTACAGGGGCAAGCATGCTTGGGAAGACGACGGTGAGGTCAACACCGTTAAGAAAGGTGGTGGACGTCGCAACTACGAAGAAGACTACGCAAAGCATTGAAAGGACCCTGCCAGCTCCACCCCAAGTCAAACCATACCATGGAGAATTGTCGCGTTCTCAAGTCTATCTACACGCGTCAATAGGCTCTGGATACGTCCGACAAGCCTAACGACGCAGGGGAACAGTGCAATGAGGACAACGATGATGAAGACATAGATCCCCGTCACAAGTACGTCAAGCCAACCGATCGCGTCCACACCATCATTGGAGGCAAAGTGTCCATCGAGACCAAACGAGAACGCAAGCTGCTCGCCCGCGCCTGCTTGAACATGGCCAACACTGACAACCTCATCACTGATCCATAGCTCCCTCCTTGGTCTCACCACAAGATCTCCTTCAGCAAAAAACACCAATGGGCTGCAATACCTAAGCCAGGACATTTTCCCCTAGTCCTCGATCCTTGTATCAACAAGGTTCAGTTCGACAGAGTGCTGATGGACAACGGTAGTTCCATCGATATACTATTCAAGAACAGTCTGCTAGCCCTGAAGATAACCCAGGCGGATCTCAAGCCATACGAGGCACAATTCTGGGGTGTCCTCCTCGGACAGAGCTCTACACCTCTCGGGAAGATCACGCTACCTGTGCAATTTGGTACCCCAGACCACTTCCGCACCGACTACGTCAACTTCATGGTCGCTGACTTCGATGGCACCTACCATGCTATCCTTGGTCGACCATCGCTCACCAAATTCATGGCCATACCTCACTACAGGTATTTGGTGCTCAAGATGCCTACCGAGAAAGGGGTTCTAACTCTCAGGGGCAACGTATATGCAGCTTACACCTACGAGGACGATAGCTTCAAAATAGCAGAAGCTCACGACCTCTCTATTCGCATGGCTGAGACCATGCTCAATGCCAAGAAGACCTCAGCCGACCACCTGGAGATCCCAAAGCTCGAGGCTCCATGCAAGAACATCAAGTCCAAAGAGAACAAAGCGATCTAGTTGGTCGACGGTGATCCCAGCAAAATGGTCCTTAGCGGGGCCAACCTAGATCCTAAATAGGAAGACGCGCTCGTTAGGTTCTTGAGGAGCAACGTGAGTGTGTTCACATGGAAACCTACTGACATGCCCGGTGTACCTCGGAACTTGATCGAGCACTCCTTAAATGTCGACGGCAAGGCCAAACCTATCAAGCAGAAGCTACGACGGTTTGCTCATGACAAAAAGGAGGCGATTAGGGTAGAAGTTACATGGCTTTTGGTAGCCGGATTTATCAAAGAAGTGTATCATCCGGAGTGGTTAGCCAACCCGATTCTTGTACGCAAAAAGAATAATGAATGGAGAATGTGCGTTGATTACACTGATATCAACAAACACTGCCCTAAAGACCCCTTCGGCTTACCTCGCATAGATGAGGTCATAGATTCAACTGTCGGTTGCGAGCTGCTTTCCTTTCTCAATTGCTACTCTGGTTATCACCAGATTGCTCTCAAAAAAGACGACCAGATCAAGACATCCTTCATCATGCCTTTTGGCGCCTACTGCTACACGACCATGTCGTTTAGGCTCAAGAACGCTGGGGCTACCTACCAACACGCCATACAGGCCTGCCTCAAAGACGAGATAAAAGATGACCTCATCGAGGCTTATGTTGATGATGTAGTTGTCAAAACCAAGGAATCACATACCCTTGTTGACAACCTAGAACGCACCTTTGCGGCCCTTAATACATTCCAATGGAAATTAAACCCAAAGAAGTGCCTCTTTGGTGTTCCTTCTGGTATACTGCTTGGCAACGTCGTCAGTCACGATGGCATATGCCCTAACCCAGAGAAAGTCAAAGCTGTCTTGGACATGAAGCCGCCCAAAAAGGTGAAGGATGTTCAGAAGCTTACCGGATGCATGGCTGCCCTCAGTCATTTCATATCAAGATTAGGCAAAAAAGGACTACCATTTTTTAAGCTGCTCAAAGCATCCGAGAAGTTTGAGTGGTCGGAGGAAGCAGACGCTGCCTTCACATAGCTGAAACAATTCCTTACATCACCTCCGGTCCTCACTGCTCCTAGAGAAGACAAAACCCTCCTGCTTTACATTGTGGCAACTAATCGAGTGGTCTCCACTACCATGGTGGTCGAGCGCAATGAGCCTGGCCACGTCTACAAGGTACAGTGACCAATCTATTTTATCAGTGAGGTACTCAATGAATCCAAGACCAGGTACCCACAGATTTAGAAACTGATCTACGCCATACTGATAACATCCTGAAAGTTGAAATATTACTTCGACGGATATCGTGTGGTGGTCATGACTGAGTACCCTCTGGGAGACATCATTCGCAACAAGGATGCGAATGGGCACATCGTCAAATGGGCAATGGAGCTATGTCGTTTCTCCTTGGAATTTGCAAGCCGTACTACAATCAAGTCTCAGTCACTTGTCGATTTCATCGTCGAGTGGACAGACTTAAGCACACCTGCCTCTCAGGGGCCCGATGAGTATTGGAAGATGTACTTTGACGGCTCTCTCAACATCGACGGCGCAGGAGCAGGAGTCCTTTTCGTGTCACCATCCAAGGAGCAGCTCCGATACGTCCTCAGGATTTATTTCCCGGCGTCTAATAACGCCGCTGAGTACGAAGCATGCCTGCATGGTCTGCGCATTGTGGTCGAGCTCGGTGTCAAACATCTCTATGTCTACGAAGACTCAGCTCTGGTCATCAACCAACTCAACAAGGACTGGGATACGACTAGCGAAAAGATGGATGCATACTGCAAATCGATCAGAAAGCAGGAAGGCAAGTTCTATGGCATCGAGTACACACATGTGGTCCGGGACAAAAATCAAGAAGCAGATGCGCTGTCAAAGTTAGGATCATCCTGAGCTAAAGTCCCACATGGCGTATTTGTTCAAGACCTGCTCACGCCTTCCATCGAAAAGGAAGATCCCACGGTCGACAAGCCTCCAGACTAGCTTTTGGTTGCTACGGTTCCGGCGTCAAACACCATCGAACCACCTCCGACCACTAAGGAGCCTAACTGGAGAGTACCTTTCATCAAGTACTTGACAGATGGTAGCGGTTACACCGATCGGACAGAAAACGAAGGCCTGATGCGTCGTAGTAAGCAGTATCTGCTTGTCGATGGCAAATTATGGCGCAAGAACGCAAAGGAGGAAATCTTGATAAAGTGTATAACCCAGGAGGATGGCAAACATCTCCTAGACCAAATCCACTCTGGCTCCTGCGGCAACCATGTGGCCTCAAGAACGCTGGTTGGCAAGGCTTTCCGAGCAGGGTTCTATTGGCCGTCAGCCGTAGCCGATGCAGAGAAGCTAGTCCGCCATTGAGAGGGTTGTCAGTTCTTTGCCAAGAGAATCCACATACCAGCACACGAGATTCAGACAATACCAGCCTCTTGGCCCTTCGCATGCTGGGGACTAGATATGATCGGGCCCTTCAAACCGGCTCCTAGGAAATTTACATGTGTCTTTGTGCTGATCGACAAATTTTCTAAGTGGATAGAGTACATGCCTCTGGTACAGGCATCTTTAGAAAAGGCTATCACGTTCATCGACCACGTCATCCACCGCTTCGGCATACCCAATAGCATCATCACTAATCTGGGTACTCAGTTCACTAGGAACGCTTTTTGGGACTTCTACGATGAAAGGAGCATAGCAGTAAAATACGTCTTGGTGGCGCACCCTAGAGCTAATGGACAGGTCGAGAGGGCAAATGGTATGATCTTGGACACACTTAAGAAGAGGATGTACAGATAAAATGACAAAGCTCCCAGAAGATGGCTCAAAGAGTTACCAGCCATGGTCTGGGGCCTCAGAACCCAGCCCAGTCGCAATACCAGCGTATCACCATACTTTATGGTTTACGGCGCTGAGGTAGTGCTCCCAGTAGATATAGCCTTCAGATCAGCATGGGTAGAGAACTTCGACGAAGACAAGGCCAATGAAGTGCGGGAGCTAGAAGTGAATAGTGCAGAAGAGAAGCGGCTCGATTCTTGCGTACGTACAACCAAATACCTTGCTATTTTGCACAGGTACTACAACAAGAACATTAAGGAGTGGTTCTTCGTGGTTGGGGACCTGGTCCTGAAGTGGAAGATGAATCAGGCTGGTGTCCACAAACTCGCAACTCCATGGGAATGGCCCTTCATGATCAAGGAGGTTACACGACCAATGTCTTACAGGTTAGCTCACCTGGACGGTACAGATGTACCCAATTCATGGCACATCGACAAGCTTAGGCGTTTCTATGCTTAACTACTAAGATATGTACTCCTCTTGTATTTTTTATTTAATTCAATAAAGCTATTATGATTTCTCCGACCACTCTAATGTGTCACTTCAAAGTCTATTATTATTCTAACTCAACCAGTCAAAACCGACCACCATTCCTTCCCAGGTTTTCAGAGCAGGCCCTGTCTTCGGTTCCTCCCAACGCGTGCATGGGATCTGCTCTCTACGCTACGGGTGATCGGCAGGTCCCCTCTAGTTTGACTCGTGTGCGTCTACGTGTGCATAGGCTACGCACCTCACACTCTAACCACAGGTCAAACCAGGGCCATACAAACCTTTTAGGATGACGTGTCGACTAAACTGGTATGACTAGAATGCTAACATGTTCTCACTTAGTTACACCAACACGAGATCCAAGCTTAAATACATTTTCTACAAAACAAACAAGCTTATGTAGATATACAGTTATGTTATTACAAGCTTACCTGAAATGGTCCAAGTTTACAAAAACACAATTGCATCTTCTTCTACAGCTATAGCCTATACTATTGGCTGGTCGGGGCACGCGGCACCTACTGCTCACTGGGCCTGACATCGTGCTCGAGTCTCGGGGACTCTTGTACTGGTCGAGCTGAAGATGATGGCCCCGCCGATGCCTAGCTGGTCGAGACCGCAGGCTTCACTGGTTGGCTTAAAAATGACGGTGCTTCCAGCTGACTTGTTGATGGCGTACCCTATACAGGTGCTGTCCCACCTCCACACAGGTTAATGTTGCCAATTATTTTCGCTGACAAGTCCAGCTGGGTCATCCGAAGCTCCTCAGCCTTGTCTGGATCTACCTCCTTTGGGTATCCAGCCTCCAGGCGCTTAAGATCGATCAAGGGGTAGTGAGCACGTACCATGCTTAGCACATGTGCGCCTGTGTACTCACCCGCCTCCTTCATGAACTCCTGGAACCATCCCCATGCCTTTTGGCATCTATCGACCAGTCCAAGCTGTGGCGTCCTTGGCACGTCCTCTGTAAGCGCTGGATCGATGAGGTTAAGGACCGGCAAAATGCCCGTTGCCACCTCCTAGCACCGGTTTTTCCATGTGTCCTGATCCTTGGTGATCTCTTGGCACTACACCTTCTAGCCGTCACGGTCTTTTATCACAGCCTCCAGATGCTTCTTGGCATTGACTTTTAAAACTAGAAACCGCACAAGCTATTAAAATCTCATACCACGACAAGATAAGGCGGGCAACAAAAGTGAGCAAAGGGGTTTGGAAAACTTACTTTTCAGTTCCTCTTTCATCTTGGTCGTGTGGTCCCAGAGCTGCGACTAGTCGTGCGCCAGTTTTCTGTTGTCCTCCTTCAGGCGATCACACTCCACGACCGCACGACTGTTCTCCTCTCGGAGACGGACCACTTCGGCTTCTAAGCCTGCACTACAGCTATTACTACCAACAATGCAACAACACTTGTCATGCACTCCTTGTGATAAAGTGACTACTTACTTGTTCTTTCCTGCTCTTTGTTACTGAGCTGGACAACCAGCTCTGGTTCTAGGACTCTTGCTCCGTCCTCTCATGGTTGGTGGCTTCAAGTCAGTGGCGTAAGCATTCCACTTCCGCCGTCAGCTCTTTATTGCTTGCAGTGATCCCCTCAATCTAGTTGAAGCATTTCTTATGGTACCTTGTGGTCTTCATTAAGTCCTGTGTGCAAAAAGCTAAGTAAGCAAGTTTGACTAGACAGCAAGATCAGGTGGTGAAGCAAAGCATACCTGGACCTCGGTCACTAGTCGTTTCGCCGCTCGTTCAACTTTCTTGGTCTCTTCGACCTCTAGGATTTCCTCATGAACAACCCATTGGTCGTTCCGCCAATGCGACACATACACATGTTGTCGCTTGTCCTGTGGATGGCCTAGGACCTCCTCTATTTCATCTTCTTCGGGCTCTTCTTCGGGTATCGGTGCTAGTCCAGAGTTAGCAGCTTCTACGATCACTATGGCCTTCCCACGGGCTGTAGCATCGACAAACGTGCTATGTGCTCTCACCTCCAGCCACTGCTCCTCGGTCTATTTCATTACCCTTGGTGCTGAGGTGTTGCCCTCAGTAGGGTTAGCGCTCAGAGCACTTGTGCTTGGCTCGACTCTTCCCTCGACCCCCTACTCGAGGACTATTGTTTGACTGCTCCCTTGCTGAGGTAAAGACGGATCTTCTACTATGGCTTCCTCGGTGATCGGCTGCTGGGTAGTTTGTTCTGAACTTATTGGTGGAGCCATGAAACTTTCGGCCAGCTGGTCCAGACTTTCAGTGGACGCCAAACTAGTACATCCGAGATAAGTTTAGAAGGAAGCCATATTCAATACAAATTGCTAGCTTACAGCAAGGTTACAAATACTTACATGTTGGAAGCACGGAATGATGTGGCGAAGGCACATCTCTTCGGCCGTGCCTACTCTACGTGCTGTGCGGGTGACATCTGGTCTCCCTCTACTTCTAGCACTGTTGCTGGGCCTTGGTGCTCGACCCCTCCGCTGCTTGTCCTTCGTGCTGCAGCGGTTGGCGATGGAGGTCTCACCGGCATGGAGGAGCCACCTTGCTCCATCGACTCTAGTTGCCTCCTCCTCATTCGAGGGACAAGTCGAAAGGTGTCTGCATCCTCTCCTTCCTCTGCATCATCGTCCGACAAAGTAAAAATCGCTTGACGATGCTTGCTGGCTGCCGGTCGCTTATCAGCAGCTTTGGTCGCTGCCTCCTCTCCAGCTCCGAGCACGGCCCAGTCGACATCCTCGACTCCGGCGCTAGTCTGGGTGGTTGGGTCAGCTCCTTGTGGCCAATCTACTCTAGGGGGTGGCGACACAAACACTATCGCTCTATCCCGACCATTAATCTAGGAATCAAATGGGAGTGAACATAGTAAGTTTCTACACCAATATAAGACTACGGGTACAAGGCAAGATAAGTTACCTTTGGGGGAGGTCAGGCGAGCTTGAAAGCGTGCTCGATGTCGCTTAGTCTGACATAATTTGGATCAGCCAAGTTAAATAGCTCTCCAATTCTGGCTCAGACTTCGCTTTTGTTAAGCGCCCCCTGCCTCGTCCTCGTCGGGTCCACGCTACCTTGGTACTCGTAGCTAGGATGTACCCTCTTCTGGCAGGGCTGGATCTGTTAGCTGATGAAGCTCCTGACCATGCTCGGACCATCCAGTTTTTTCCATGGGATCATCCCAAATATTTTTGGAATCTGCTCCAGGTGCTTGGGCTTCTCTGACCAGCTTGTCCACTTCTCCGAAATGAACCCCACATCGCATAGTGTGATTGTGTTTGGCTCCTTGTGGATGTAGAACCATTTCTTGTACCAGTCATCAAGCGACATGTTCCATGGGCAGTGCAGGTACTAGGCTTTCATCCCGTCACGGAGGTTGAGATACACGCCTCTGGCTATCTTCGAACCGCCGCTTCCCTTCTTCCGCAGACAGAAAAGATGGCAGAAAAAATCGAAATGGGGCTAGAAGCCACCATATGCTTCGCAAAGATGAATGAAAGTGACAACAAGGAGGATCGAGTTGGGGTGTAGATTGCAAATATCAATCTCATAGTAAAGGCAGAGCCCCTGAAGAAAAGGATGTACCAAAACCCCAAATCCCCGCTTAAAGAAGTCTTCGAGCACCATGATCTCACCTGGTTGTGGATTGGGGTACCCCTCGCCCTCCAGCGTGCGCCATCCTATGAGCTCCTTGTTGTGGAACACCCCCATGGTGACGAGGTCTTCAATGGTCTACTCATTACTTCTTGATTTCCACCACTCCTTCGCCATGACTCCTGCTTTCTTCCGCGCGTCACTTTTCGCCATGAATCTGGCCTTAATGATGAACGAGGAACTGGCGGAGGATTGATTGGTGGTGATTCCAGAGGTATTAGGGTTGGCAGGAGGAAGAAGATGGCTGTGGCTACGAATGGCAATGGGGTTCAGTAAAAAGTAACTTACCTATCCTATACTATATTTAACCCAAGAGTTATGCCATTTTGTCTGCCCGAGATTCTTGGGAGACGTGCGTGTGCGCCACAGACGGTTGTTTTCACAGCCTCGAGATCTATGCCAATATATGCGCCTCTTCATGGCCAGTGTATGTGCCTCTTCGTTGCTAGTGTGAGAGGGCCCACGTTGACGCACCTACTTACAGGTGCCATGCAACTATTTGCTTAAAATGATAAGAAGGCAGTATGATGTGCTATACCTGTCTACTTTTTAGACCAGACGTGTCAGATCGAACTTGATAGAGCAAGGAAATATATATATATATATATAGTACAAGTGGCATATGGTTTTTCGCCGCACTTAATGTGCTCAGGGACTGTCCAGACCACCATCGTGCTCGAGGACTGTTCAGACCACCATCGTGCTCGGGGACTGTCTAGACCACCATCGTGCTCGGGGACTATTTAGACCACCATCGTGCTCGGGGACTATCCAGACCACTATTGTGCTTGGGGACTGTTTCGACCACTCTCATGCTAGGGGACTGCCCCGACCACTCTCCAAAAATTGCTCGGAGACCGCTCTCCTCGGTTACATGTGATTTGTACTCACATACAGTCGAGAGGCATTTATTTAGACCTTGCTACAAGGCTGATATCTCGCCTTCCAGTAAGCTCGGGGACTACATCGGTACGATGCACCTGCCGGTGCATCTCGTATTACTTGTACGATGATTGGATTCTCAACTTTAGTGGAAATTCTTTTTAGACCCTGGCACCACGTGCCTACGTCACCTACTACCAGGCTCATGGACTAAGTGGACACACTTCACCTTGTGGTGAATGTGCTTATTTTATCGACCCCTACGCTCTAACTATTGGCCATAACTATTATTGTCCAAGGGTCACTTACATTTCTTTTCAGAAATACAAGTGGGCACACTTGATAAGGAAAGAATTTTTTTTCTTTTTTCTTTAGAGCACCATGCATTCTTCGGACAACCAGAATCTTCAGCTATAATCATGGTCTACTGCTCTCTGTTCTGACTAGAATTCTGGCACATTCGATTGGTCAATATTTCAACCAGTTGGGGATGACATGAAGACGGATCGCATTAGCCGAAGGAGATCGAGCGGTGTGTCACAGCATAATACATGGTGCTCGGGGACTAGCTGTGGGGGTATTAACACCTATACCCTTATGGCTAGGCTTGGGCCAGCCCGGACCAGGGGGACTGGCCCACTAAAAGATGACGCGTGGCCCGGCCAATTTGTTCGGAGCCCCGCGCAAGGAATCAAAGCAGATTTGGAGATCAAGCAAGATCCTGGTCGGTTAGAATAGGGATTCTTATCCGGCCACCTATGGCAATTGTAACTAGTTAGGATTAGTTTCCAGATCTATAACTCTGCCCCCTGGACTATATAAGGCGGGTAGGGGACCCCTCTAAAAAACATCTCTCATTGACATATAGCAATACAATCAGACGCAGGATGTAGGTATTACGCCTTCACGGCGGCCGAACCTGGATAAAATCTCGTGTCTGTCTTGCGTCACCATCTTGTTTGTAGCTTGCGCATCTGTCTGCTGATAATCTACTACCTTGGGCATACCCCTAGGTAGACTGCAGACCATATTTCGTCGACAGGCTCATTCATGGAAATCAAATGAGTTTGATGCTTGTATGGTACCACTATTGCTTGTATGTTTGAAATGATCTAGTGGTAGCATATGACATGTTTGTGGGCTTGTAAACCTAGTGTTTGATCTAGAAAATAAGCTATAAGTGTTTAACTCAACATGGTACAAGATAACCCTTATTTAGAGGTGTGAAGAAGCTTGTCCTTGGATCAAACCAAGTTAAATATCTTTTGCAAGTGATCTAGACTGAACTAAATTGGGAAAATAATCCTCATTTCACATGGTTTCACCTCAACCTTTCTATAATTTGAGCTCACCTTTTGTGCTAATTATTGACAAAGGGGGAGAGAAATTCACAAAGATAGTAAGATAGGAGAAGCAAACAAATGAAATGACATTGTAAGGGGATCAATAAAAAATGCACACAACTAGGGGGAGCAAGCTCATAAACTTGTATGTTGCATTTTGATGTGCATTTCATATATTTGCTTGCATAGCACTAGTCTTAAATTTCAATATCCATGCTTGTGTGGTGTATGCTAGTTATAGGTTTGAATGATGAAATGAAAAACTAGCATGCATAGGCTAAAGTAACTAGACTTATGTTCATTCTATGGAAACTAGACCCTTGCTTGTAATGTTGATCTCATGGGGTATTCTAGTTTTTGTGTATGTCTAGTTACTAATGGTGCTAAAGAAGGTATATTGGTGCACTCTGATTGGTATCACACTTCAAAGGTCCATCTCTTATACCTTAGCATTAGACATTATCTCCTATATTTCCTATCTAAGCATATGTGCAAGCTACAATCCAAACTCTTAGCACATATGTAGGGGGAGCAATTGCTACCATTTGGAGTTTATGAAACTTGTCCAAATTCTTTTACATAGGGTAAATATGCTTGGGCAAGCAACGTGGATTCAATTAAATCTTAATTCATATCTTTGTGTAAGGGTTGTCATCAATTACCAAAAAGGGGGAGATTGAAAGCTCTGGTTTGGTTTTGGTTAATTGATGAAACCCTAAGTGCTAACCTAGTTTATCAAAGTGATTATGAGATAGGTAGCACTACTCCAAGTGATGAAGCAATGGCGAAGATCATGACGATAGTGATGGCATGGTGATGATCAAATGCTTGAACTTGAAAAGAAGAAAGAGAAAAACAAAAGGCTCAAGGCAAAGGTATAAATAGTAGGAGCCATTTTGTTTTGGTGATCAAGACACTTAGCGAGTGTGATCACATTTAGGTTAGATAGCCGTACTATTAAGAGGGGTGAAAATCGTATTGAAATGCGGTTATCAAAGTGCCACTAGATGCTCTAACTCATTGCATATGCATTTAGGATCTAGTGGAATGCTAACACCCTTGAAAATGTTTGTGAAAATATGCTAACACATGTGCACAAGGTGATACACTTGGTGGTTGGCACATTTGAGCAAGGGTGAAGAAGTTAGAGGTGAAAAGGAGTTAGTCTTGCTGGTCACTGAGTGACTGGACGCTGGTCTCAGAGGGACCGGCGCGTCCAGTCAAGTGTGGCAGCTTAGACGCCAGCGTCGGTCATCGACCGGATGCTGGGTCTTGGACTGACCGGACGCTGAGGTCCAGTGTCCGGTCCTATTGTCAGGCAGCGCACCAGAAAGTCACTATGAGACCAGACGCTGGCAGGGTCTGATCAAGCATGACCGAACGCGTCCGGTCGAAGAAATTCGTTTCTAGAACCTCACTGGAAACGACCGAACGCTGGAGGCTGAGCATCCGGTCAGTTTGTGCGCTGCGTCCGGTCAACAGATGACCATTGAAATCTAACAAATAGTATTTGAAGCAGGGGACACATTGCGTGTATCACGTGACTGGACGCTAAGGGCCAGCGTCCGGTCAATTGGACCAGAGCGCCCGGTCACCCCGCGCTGTGCCCAGTGAAGGGGTACAACGACTCTATTTCGTGGGGACTTCTATTTAAGCCCCATGGCCGGCCCAAGCTCACTCTCTTGGCCATTTGCATTGACATAGCAACCTTGTGAGCTTAGCCAAAGCCCTCCCACTCATCTCCATCATTGATCCATCATCATTGTGAGATTGGAAGAGAATCCAAGTGCATTGCTTGAGTGATTGCATTTAGTGGCACTTAGTATTCGTGTTTCGCTGTGGGATTCACTTGTTACTCTTGGTGGTTGCCACCACCTAGATGGCTTAAAGCAGCAAGGATCATTGAGCAAAGGTTGGTGATTGTCTCTGGCTCCAATCATGGTGATTGTGAAGGGGTCTTGTTCCTTCCCCGGCGGAGAGTTGAAAGGTAACTCTAGTGGATTGCTTGTGTCATTGAGTTACCTTACTTGTGGATAGGTTCTTGCAGTGTCCAAGTGTGTGGACGAGGTTCATGCAACACCTCTTAGCCGCCGAACCACCCAGTGTTGGTCGACACAACGGGGGCTAGCATGCCGGCAAGCATGTGAACCTCGGAAGAAAAATTGGTTGTCTCTTGCCCTTTGGTATTCTCCCGGTGATTGATTTAGTATTCATCTTGTGATTGGTTCACTCCTCTACACGGCGGTATAATCACCCTACTCACTCTTTTATATTCTTGCAAACTAGTTGTAGCAAGCTCTTTAGTGTAATTAGAATTGAGAGCTTGCTTTGTTATTTTAAGTTCATCTAGTGGAGCTCTTTAGAGTAGCAAGATTGAGAGCTCTTAGTGAGTAGTAACTTTGCAAGTTGTGTGCCTAGTAATCATTGCAACTAGAATTATTGGATAGGTGGCTTGCAACCCTTGTAGAGCTAGAGCAAGTTTGCATTTCGCTATTTGTTATACTAATCAAATTGCTCTAGTTGATTTGTATATTCTTAAATAGGCTATTCATCCCCTCTAGCCATATTAGGACCTTTCAGTGTTTCTCCGAATTCCCCGCAACTGAAGGTGGTCCGCTACCTGGGCCTTCATGCAGCCCCGTCCCGTATCGTCGATTTATCTCTACAATTTGTTATGGCTCGCCGAATATTCACCGACATCTCTGCCAAACATTACAGCTCAGTAATCCCTACTGTACAACCATTGCTCCAGTGTTTTCTCCGCGATTCTGTTTTCTCCAAGTTGACTGATGTTTCTGACCCTGGCACAACATGACTATGTCACCTACTATCAGGCTCGGGGACTAAGTGGGCACACTTCAGCTCACGGTGAATGTGCTTTTTTCTCATTTCAGGGCTACGCCCGGGGACTAGCTGCCTGTTGGGCTGGTCTTCTTCTTTTCTTTTACTTTGGACCCTGGCACCACATGACTACATCATCTACTGTTAGGCTCGGGGACTAAGTGGGCACACTTCACCTCGCGATGAATGTGTTTGCTTTATTCTAGAAGACTCCGCGCCCCTTGAAGCTGAAGAAGACTATCTCCTTTTCTCATGGTCAGACTCTAAGTGGGCACACTTGGTCCACTACAAAGAAATTTTTGATTTTGTACTTGAGCTCCGTACACCCTAATGGAAAGCCGTACTTGGGTTATACAATGCTCGGCAACTGCTCACACTGCTCGGCAACTGCTTGGCAACTCATCATGGTGGTCGGACCATGAGTTTGACTGCTCGGCTTTGTTCGCACCTGCTCAGACAAGCTCAAGACGGTGTTGCACAATGGGTATAAGGCACTCGGGGACTAGCTGTGGGGGGTACGACCCTGGATACCCATGGCAGACCATATGGGTTGCGCCCTCAGGGGCGGCCTAGCCCACAAGATGAAGCCTTGCGGGGCACGACTCTGCTCGGCGCCTTCCGCAAGACACCGGGAAGATATCCTGAAGATACTACGAGATCTGTTAGGATACATATGATCCCAAGATTTCTATAATCTATTATTACTTTCCAGTTATCTCTTAGATCTAACAGACCTATAACCCTATCCCCCGGACTATATAAGGCGGGCAGGGACCCCCTCCAAACTCACGCAATATCATACGAGAGCTAATACAAACCAACAGACCATAGAAGTAGGGTATTATGTCATACTGACAGCCTGAACCTGTCTAACTCATGTGTCTCTGTTGCCTTCTTATTCTTGATCACACGCTTCTCTGCCGATCAATCTACCTTTGTGGGATACCCCTTGGAGTACTGCCGACGATATTCTGTCAACAACCGATGAAGTTACTAGATGGACATAGGGCATCATTTTGTTTACTCATTGCTTTGTGTTTGCTTTAGGTGGGGAGGACATGCAATTGGGAGGACTTCACTGGTCGTGGAGAGTTAGTGGAGAGGCTGAAGATACATTTGCCACTCCAAAAAGATAGCAAGCATAGGATGCGGAAGGAGAAGCAGATGGAGGTGAGGATGAGGTACGGGGTATAGATGCCATCATGGAAGATCCGTAACAGGATTTTAGAGGACTTTCCTCGAGTGATCGGTCGATAGCTCAGTTTTTACAATAACGAGGCTGAGTTGATGAGCTTTTGGCAACAAAACAAGGAAGCCTACGACTTTAAGGAGGCTGAGGATAAGAGGGAGATGGCCTTTTTTCCATAGGCATTTGCGTCGCTTATGTGAGTAATTGATTTCAAAATATGTTTTGACTTGTGCATCTTCTTACAATTATTGACAATGAGACATTGTTTTGTTCTTGTAGTCTCTGATGATTAGGGTGACGGAGCGAATGAATTAGGGCGACGGAGCAAGACGCGGCCGGCCGGCTAGGACAGTTTTATACCTCCTATTCTAACGATCAGATCCAACGGTCCGATGGGAGCGAGGCTGGAGATCCAATGGTGCCGAGCCCTACCGCTACTGGGCTAGGCCATATAGCATGCCATGCCCGTGCCCACACTATGGGCTAGAATGGCGGCCCAGACACGACACTAAGGCCGGGTCGTGCCAAGCACTGGCACAAAGGCCGTTGGACCAGACCGTTCCTTGTCGTGCTACTTAGTGTCGTGCTTGGGCCGGCCCGTAGTGCCCGGGCCAAATGGCCAGCTATACGTAGCCTTAGCATGCTGCTGCACGAGCACGCCACCCATGGCCAACCATGAATGGACACAAGCACCTCTACAGAAGGCAAGGCGCCACCTTTCTGGCCCTGACCGCCACTAAGCCGAGCTTTCACTGAGCTCTTTGGGAGCCGCCACCGTTCACATGCGCACGCTGCGCTCGCACATGAATGCGGCCACAGGCTGAGCACCGCGCCCACATGCATGAACACACGAAAGCCCAAGCTTTTGCCCTTCCTTGTTGCCTAGTTACCTGTCTGCCGCTGCACTAAGCCACTAGCGGTTGGACACCACAGTCACGGCAACACTGCCATAGCTGGAACGCTCGCGGAAGCATCTCACACCCATGGACCATGGTCATGAGCTTTCACACGTGCCCTGCCCTGGCACTTGCACAACGCACGCGCACGTCACGTTGTGACATGGCGCCCGCATGTCCACGCTGCTCACGCCGGCTAACGCCTTGCCGGACCACCACCGAAGCCAGCTTTGGGATCATGGTGAGTCCTTTGTCTGGCACCGATGTTTAGTACCGCACCACAAGGTAGCGGCCTAGCTGCTGCTTTGCATCCACAGCGCATGGGCACTGCTGGCATGGTGCGCCAACTTTCCCTGCCGTGGACGCTCGCCGCTACCAGGAGCCCTTTGTCGAACACCTAAGGAGCAGAGCTCCTGTTCCCCTCTCTGTTTTTAGCCCAGCAAGGGGATGAGCCAGACCAAGACCAGACCTAGCCTAGGATACGTGTTGGCCCAACCTAGTCCACCCGCGCTTGAGCCTTTCCCTTACTGTGCAGATGGGCCACTGGCAGTGCAGACCGGCCCATCTGATCCTTGGTCCTTTCTCCTTTTTCTGTTTTTCAGAAAATCCATCTAGCTTCATAAATTCATATCAAATTCATCCTTGCTCTGAAAACTAGTTTCATAATTTTTCTTAAATCCTGCTCTACCTCCTAGTGTTGTTCTTGAGTTTAGTTGAGTTAGGTTTTGTCATAGTTTTATTGCTTCTTATTGGTGGTCGTTCTCGGCTTTTTCTTGCGTAGCGATGTTTTGAGCTCGGATGGATTCAAGGATGCCTCGGATGGAGAGGGAGACTCCTGCTGATTGGCTACAACAACTTCCGGAGATGTGAAC
>NW_027096327.1:0-4449 GCF_019320115.1 Miscanthus floridulus
TCGTCCCTAACTCTATTGCCCTAGGGTGGCTGTCAAAACCCTCGGGGCCCCAGCCTTCGAACCCTTGGACCGTAACGGGCTCAGCACCCAGTTCCTTCGTCTGAAAGGAATCGAGTGGGGGATATTCCCTCCCCTCATTGGTTTGACAACAGCAGGCGCGCCTTTTGAGGCGATTTTATCAGGGAGGCAGAACGATGCCTGCACTGCAGTGGTCGGACATGATGCCGTGCCAGCGGATGGAACATAACTGTTCATGCGATTAATGAGAAAAAGGTGGGTACGTGGGCGGTAAAATTGGATCTGGATTAACTGTGTCGGATCTAGGGGAAACTTTCCCGATTTCGTCGCCCGGCCATTTTGCCTCCTTCCTACATAAATACGCAACGAGCCTCGCCCCTCCCCTCCTTACCTTGCCTGCATTCGCCTTTGCCGCCCTTGAGCCGTTGCTAGAACAGAGAGCGCCGGGGAGAAGGAGAGAGAGAGGCGAGGTAGAGAGAGCGAGAGAGGCTCACTATCATAGTTGTATTCTCTGTCGCACCCATGGCCGGCGCCGTCGTCATTGAGGCAGACCCTTGGGATCAGTCCGACGTAACCGTGGAGACGCTCCAGTCGCTCGTCGACAAAGGCCTTCTCCATCTGGTTACCGAACCCAACAGGCCAGAGTGGATCACTCCGTCAGGCGAGCCGGAGCCGAGGCCATGCGACGGCTACGTCGTGAGCTTCATGTCCTTTCACGAGCGCGGCCTCGGCTTGCTGGCGGACTGATTCATGCGGGCGCTCCCGCACTACTATGGCATGGAGCTCCACAACTTCAACCCCAACTCCATCACACAGGCGGCCATCTTCGTCGCTGTCTACGAGGGGTACCTAGGAATTGCTCCCCACTAGGAGTTGTGGCTCCACCTTTTTCGGGCAGGGCACACCACCAAGCCGACGGGCACGTCAGGCATGAGGAAGGCGGTGAGGGCTGGCGGCTGCACTCTTCAAGTGCACTAGGATCGTCACCATCTATACATCCTGGCCCAGCTCGCATCAACCAACCGCCGCTGGTATACCAGCTGGTTCTATCTTCGCAATGACAACGGCGGGCTTCCCCCCTACACCGGGCGGATCATGGAGAGCTGTCCAGAGAAGTGGAAGTATGGCGTCCCAAAGGAGGATCAGCCCAAGCTGCAGCCACTCCTGGAGGGGCTGGAGAGGCTACGGGGCCGCTACCTCACGGCAGCTGTGGTCGTGGCTGCCTTCCACCGCTGGAGGGTGCTGCCGCTGATGGCTCGGCAGCGGCGCCTATTCGAGATGAGATTGGATGAGCCGATCGAGGGCATCCAGATGTCCACCTCCGCCCTCTCTGACGAGGAGATTCTTCGTCGGGTGAGGGAGACAGTGGAGGCAAAGCTGAGGAGCGGTGGCCTGACCCCCATCGCGAAGCACCCGTCGCGAGGGTTCCTATCCCTGGTAAGTCACGCGCCGCTGCAGCCCCCGAGGCCTCCTCGTTCCTTGCTGTTTTCTGGTCCCTTATTTGCGTTCGCTGTTTCTTCAGGGGATGAGAGATGTGCGAGCCTCCCCGCCGCCCGTTCCTGAGGATGCAGCATGGCAGGCGGCGAACTGGGCGCATGCTGAGGCGCAGAAGAAGCGGAAGGACGCCGAGCAGGCAAAACGCAAGAGGAAGACCCTTGAGCGCGATGAGCTGGAGAAACGCCACCGCCGGCAGAGGTAGGAGGGCCTCCCGGTGGAGGCGTCTCCGTCGTCGTCACTGTCGTCGGATTCTTTCGGGCAGTGATGACGCGAGCGAGCTGGGGCGGGGTCCCCTAGACCATCTCCCTGACGTCAGGGAGACTGTGCCCGAGGCATCGGCGGGTGGCCCGGTGCTCCCAGGAGGAGGAGGAGGAGATGCCTTAGGGCCGGCGAGCGCCTACCTCGAGGCCGAGGCCGACACGCCCGAGGCGCAGGCGTTGGGAAAGCGCGCCGTCAGCCCGGTGGGCTCGACGGTAGAGGTGGAATAGGTGGTGGCGGGGGCGACGCAACTGCCCCCACAGAGGACCGAGGGGGCGTCGGGGTCCATCGAGGACCGGCCGGCGCCGTCAGATATAGAGGCCGTGCCTCTGCCACCGCCACCACCTTCGTAGAGGAGGGTCACCGTGCCAAAGCGGTTGCAGCCTCGCTCGAGGTAAGCGTTTTTTCGGTAGAGTTGCAGCACTTTCCATACGTTCTTCGGTCGCACGCTGACCCCATAAGTATTTTGTCTTCAGCCGAAAGCGTCTTACGGATGTGCCTGCCTTGGCGCCACTTAAGGCACTCAAGGTGAGCCCCAGCTCCACCGCCCACTGGGTGGTGGAGGCGCAAGCCACCATACAACATGGCACAACGTCAGCGAGGGCCGACCCGAAGGATCTGGTCGCCCAAGGAGAGGCTGCCGAGGCGGCCTCGACACAGACAGGGGAGGGAGCACCTCCGCCTCGTGAGGCCGAGGCCCATGGGTTAGATGGGGCCGATGCGTCCTCAGTTGCTGAGGCCACCGAGGTCAAGGCCCCCCGGGCCTCCGAGGCTGAGGCGACGGAGGCTGGGGTGCCGAGGACCGCCGAGGCCACGGTGGCAGGGGCTGGAGCCCTAGGACCACTAAGGCCGTGGTGGCGGAGGCCGACATGAGCGCGGCGAAGCCGGCAGCCCAGGAAGTGGAGGTGGGACAAGCCTTAATACCGCCACCGGTTCAAGGCCCACCATCGTTGTAGGAGAGCGCCCAGGAGGCGGAGGTCCATCCGATCTCCTCCGACAACACTTCCCAGGCGCAGGAGGTGGTTGACGCCGAGGTGGCCGGCACCATGGAGCAACCGGCTCCGACCTCGGGTGAGGGAAGCTCGGCCATCGTGCGGGTACGACCCGAGCCCCGCGGGTGGGATTACCCACGTGTCCTATGGTAGAGCCGGGGCGACCCTAAGGGGGAGCCTCTGTTTGCCCTCGAGGACGCGGCCGAGGGTGGGCGCTGGGACACCTTTGAGCAATACCACCAGCTAGCAGAGCGGTCACTGTGGACAGCGTTGTCTGTCGTGGCCGACGATCTGCCTGGGGTCACCTAGGTTTGTGCCTTCCTTTCTCATGTGGCATCATCTTTTTCTGAGTTTTCTTGTAGTGAATGACCCCTGTTTTGCCTATCTAGGAGCTCGAGACCCGGTCCCTCAGGAAGTCGGTCTTTCTCCGGCGGGAGAGGGATGTCTGGGACCAGCTCCAGCGGCAGAAGGACCTGCTTGCTCGTGCCAACGAGCTTCTATCAGCGTGGAGCACGGAGGTGGAGGACCTCTGCCTACGTGGTGCCGATATGAAGGTAGCGGCGGCGGTGGCTCAGGAGCGGGTCACCCCCTTGGTGGCGTGGGTCAAGGAGTTGGAGGAGGAGCTGACCCGCGTGGCCGGTGATCGGGATGCCTTCAGGTCCCGGGCTGGAGAAGCCATGGCCTCTGTCAAGGCCCTTGCTGGACAGCTGGGGACAGAGTAGGGTGCGCACCAGCTGATGAAAGGTGCCTTGGATGAGGCCCTCAAGGTGGCTGAGGCTTCCCGGACCGAGGTTGTGGTCTGGAGGGGAAAGGCCGAGGGTGAGTCTTATTCCCCTTGTTTTATTTGTTTTTCTTGTGTTCGGCCCCTAACTCCTTGATGTGATGCAGAGCTGGAGGAAGAGGCTTCTAGGGCGGCCGAGGCTTCCCGGGTCGAGGTCCAGCGCCTGAAGGAGAAGGCCGAGGCCTCTCGGATCGAGGCCCGACGCTGGGAGGAGAAGGCCAAGGCCTCTCGGGTCAAGGCCCGGCGCTGGAAGGAGAAGGCCGAGGGTGAGTCCCGTAGGCTTCCGCCCCTATTTGGCTTGTTTTCCTTTGCGCTCAACCCCATTCCATTTCTTTTGGCGCAGAGTTGGAGAAGGAGGTCACCCGGGCAGCCGAGGCCTCTGTCGCAGTGCAGGCGGTGCTTGAAACCAAGATCGGGGAGCATGACGCACTGAAGAGTGCTGCCCGTACTGCCTGTGAGGCCCTAGAAGTCGAGGGGATCCAGTCAGGCAGCTCCCTCTAGAGCCGCCTGATTGCATTGAGCGGCCAAGTGCGCGAGCGACTCCAAGGGGCGCTGCACACGGGCGTTAAGCGCGCCCTAGCCGTCATCACCTCGCACTACATCGGCATCGACCTCAAGGCCATCAGCGATGGCTACGTCCTGCCTGATGATGACGAGGAGGCCGACGAGGAGGTTGCGAAGCTGATGGAGGCGGCGGAGGGCCCCGGCACGGCGCTGGCCAAACTGTTCGAAGAGGAGGTGGTCCCTCCCATGTCATCCGCCGATGCTGGAGACCCTGAGCCTTGACCTAGGCCCGAGAGGCCATGTAAATAGATTATGGATTATGTTACCCTAACATAACGCTGGTGGCCATCGAG
This sequence comes from Miscanthus floridulus, assembly GCF_019320115.1. Lineage (NCBI taxonomy): Eukaryota > Viridiplantae > Streptophyta > Magnoliopsida > Poales > Poaceae > Miscanthus > Miscanthus floridulus. Next base: position 4,404 of record NW_027096327.1, read on the forward strand.
GCCTTTTTAAAGTAATCATGCGTCTACGCTTCTTTAATCGTTTTCA
>NW_027096327.1:12126-60000 GCF_019320115.1 Miscanthus floridulus
TTGGGCGAGGCGAGGGCGCGGCGCGGGCGCAGGGACCGGCGAGGGGGACCGGGGCGCGGGGCGTGGCGCGGCCGCGGTGGCAGCGTGGCGCGGGCGTCCGTGAGTGGGCGAGGCGGTCGTGCGCGGGCACGGGCCGTGGCGAGGCGCGCGCGCGGGCGAGGGCGAGGGTGAGGCTGCGTGGGCTCGGGCGGCCGGTGAAGGGAGAGGGCGCGGGCGGATTGAAGTCAGATTGAAGACAGCTCTAATATATATATCTTGTTGTAGCCCCAGTGTCTGCCATCCACATCTAGTAACTCGGACACACACCCAGTGCAGCATCCGATTGACATCTTCCACTTCCACGCGGTGTACGTACGTAGTCCTTTTACAAGTGAATTCTCTGCTGGGGATCCAAGGATCACGCTAGATCCTCACGCTGGAGTGGAGCCGTTCCCAACTCTCCAAATCAAACCCTTTTTCAGGAGTAGGCCGCGTAAGACAGCCTGCCTGCCCTTTGAACATGATTGGTCGACCGTCACACCAATTTTTATATATCTCGTGATGTACCTGCACTGTAAAACCTGCTGAATTAAAATAACAAGGATATATATGCTTATTTAATTAATATGCATGTCCATTTGCTTGAGTTTATTAACGAAGCTTTGGTTTGACCCATGCATCATGCCATCACAGTTAAAAGTTGGTAGACACCGTTTGGAGCCTTGGTTCCTGCATCCTTCGAATTTCTCTTGTATATATTATTAAAAGGAAGACATGGACACAGCAAGCAGCCTAGAACAATGCCCAAATGAAAAGTAAACAGATCGATACCAGTTCTACACACTACTACTCTTCCAAGTGAGACCGTACCAGAGAGTTGTTCTTGGCCTGTGTGTGAATAGGTAACCGTACCTAATTACTTTATTATATATGCTTTGACCAAACAATGACAAAAACAAATGTTACAATGACATGAAGTAGCAGATAATTCAGCTGGTGCAGCTGGCATGCATTGTAGAAACTTCACAGGGTTGGACTGCATGCTCTGAGCTTTACTTGGACGTGTGGATGTTTATGCTTGTCGTATTCGCAACAGCTCAACTTTGAAGCAAAGCATTCTTAGAATGGAGAGTGTTGACTCCCAATGTATGTTACGACGATTGACGACCTTTTAGAGCTAGCTAGGAAACCGAGCATGGGAGGTGTATATAGCATATTTTATCCTATATATAAGTGGTAAACAGTTAAGACGTATATAATGTATCATTTTTGTAAAGTTGAAACGAGACTTTATATATTTGAATAGGTCAGTAGTGCCATACAAAATTGACCATGGCCCATGCATGTTTGTATCATGCATTCATGCATGTATATACGAATATGTGATGATGCATCATGCTTGTGGATGACCATTCCATATTCCACTGCTGACTTTTCAGGATAAATGAACTAAACCTTGTCAGATGTCATAACAAATTGAAGTGTTGATGATGACAACCTCCAGTTTCCCAAAACTAAATTACCAGCTAGCTGCTTAGCGTTCCTTGTAGTGGGTAGTGTACCCTTCTGAGATATATGCTCAAGTTATTACCAACTTACAAAGCGTTTGGTTCCGTGGAATGTAACGTAATCTGATTACTCCTAGGACTGGATAACCATTTGGGTCCTTACGTACTGTTATAAGATACCGTGTAATCAAATAGCGCTCTATTCGTTGTGGATACCGCCACTCCTCGACCCTTCTCTCATTACGTCACTGATCTCTCTCTGCAATACCGTTACCACGTCCGCTCCAAACAAAGTCATGATCCCACCACTCAAACCCCACTGAATTGATTCCATTTGCAGTTACGTTACCCGAGGACAAACCAAACACCATCTTAGTTTGTTTAGGTGAGTATGCTTGTGTTTACATGAGCAACCCAAGTTTGCATGCACGTACTGATTTTTGAAAAGGTAGCAAAGCAAGCAGAAGTGGTAGCTTTGCTTAACGTACGCACTACTAGAGAACAGACTTTAGAACGATGTCCCAATTTGGCATTAGCCTCAGCATTTTTTGCCCCCGGGACTAAAGGACTCTTTAGTCCCGGTTGGTAATACCAACCGGGACTAAAGGTCCCTGCCCAACGGTCGTCCGCGGGGCAGGGGCCTTTAGTCCCGGTTTGGGTGATGCCCCGGGAATAAAGATTAATCTTTAGTCCCGGTTTGGACCCCTAACCGGGACTAATAATCCCGGCCTATAATTCAGCTCATTTCTTCCTCCCCGAGCCCGAGCCATTCCATTCAAACTCACTGCCTCTGTTTTTCAGCTTGCTGTTGTTCTTGCTCTCTCCCCCTCCATTGGTGTTGCTCTTCGATTTTGGAGGTAACAAACTTAATTCTCTTATGTTTTATCAGTAGCTTATCTCATTTTGCGATGTAGATGCATGTGTAACTTTATATGTTGGACTTTATTATGATTTTATATGTAAACTTAGAAAATTGTAGAAAATCCGTACTAGTTGAACTTGCGGACTGTGTTCAAGTTGGCGAGCATGTTCTCTGCCGAGCGGTAACGGACGTCAAGGAGAAGCTTTGATTCTACGAGGGAGAGTGGCAACGGTCGTGGAAGACCGTGTTCCCTTTCTCGTAGAATCGGAGCTCTTCCTTGGCCAAGTACGGTGCCGTCCGGTGGAGAAATGCTGGCCGAGATGATCACGTAAGCAAGGTCAACTAGTACGGATGGTTATTTATTGAAACATGTGAAATCCGTACTAGTTTTGTTTAAATATATCATTTTAGAAAATATGAAATTTACACTAGTTTGCAAAAATAAGTATAGAAAGTAGATGACAACTGGTACCAGATCATCGGCCTCTTGTTCGGTTGCGAAACGACTGAGGCCAGAACTCCCTCTCATTATCTGCGGCAAGTGTAAGCAGAAGATTGTGATGGAGTACCGAGTCAAGAGACAGGGACCCAACAAGGGTCGTGTTTTCTACAAGTGCCCGGATCACGATGTGAGTTTCTTACGCATTTTATCTTTATGGCTAATTGACCTGCTTTTCTTGAATATTTTTGACTAAATATTTTTTTGGCTTTAATTACAGTGGGAGGGCAATGGATGCGATGGTTGGTACTGGGAGGAAGATTATGCTACATACGTGCAGAATTTGGGTGCGCTTGAGGTAGCGGCTGCTGCTGATGAGGCAGTGAGCCAGCAGGAGAAGCTTATTGATATTCAACAGAAGAATGATTTGTCTGTTTTAGTTGCGTACGATCACGAAATAATTATGTTACTGAAGTGCATTGTAGTTTTAGTTTATTTAGTGATAGTTGGGATTGCTTACGTTGTAGCCAGACTTAGTTAATTAATCAACCGTGTGTGTGTCATTTATGTTGTGTAATAAAATACTAAATTATGTTCAAGGTTTTCATAATTTGTCGTGTAATACAGATTATGTCACGCCATTGGATGTACAATGCCGATCGCCGCTCCCAAGACTTTATTGAGGGCTTGCACTATTTCTTAGGTGTGGCCGAGGCAAATAAGCGGGATGGTTTCATGTGCTGTCCATGTGCCCTATGTAAGAATTTAAAGGAATATTCAAGCTCAATGAGTCTTCATTCACATTTGCTTAAGTCAGGTTTCATGTCAAACTATATATGTTGGACTAAGCATGGAGAAAGCGGGGTCATGATGGAAGAAGGTGAAGGAGAAGATTTAGACATTGATGACATTATTGCTCAGTATGGTGCCTTTGATGATACTACAATGGGGGGAGATGAAGAAGAGGTAGCGGTAGAAGATGATCTCGGTGATGCTCTTGGCGATGCCATTCGTGACGCACAACAAGAATGGGAAAGTGAAAAAGAGAAAGTTAAGTTCGAGCGCATGCTTGAGGATCATAGGAAGTTGCTATACCCGACGGCCGAAGAGGGGCAAAAAAAGCTGGGTACAACACTGGAATTGCTACAGTGGAAGGCAAAGAATGGTATATCCGACAAGGCATTTGGGAATTTATTGAACCTCATAAAGAAGATGCTTTCGAAGCCAAATGAATTGCCCACCACTACGTACGAAGCAAAAAAGGTTGTCTCCCCATTGGGATTAAAAATCCAGAAGATACATGCATGTCCTAATGACTGCATCCTCTACCATGGCAATGAATACGAGAATTTGGATGAATGCCCGGTATGTAAAGCATCGTGGTATAAGATCAGGCGCGATGATCCTGGTGATGTCGAGGGTGAACAACGTCCTAGAAAGAAAATCCCTGCCAAGGTTATGTGGTATGCTCCTATAATACCACGCTTAAAACGTTTATTCAGAAATAAAGACCATGCAAAGTTGTTGCGGTGGTATAAAGAAGACCGTAAGGTAGACAATATGCTGAGACACCCAGCTGATGGGTCCCAGTGGAGAGCGATAGATAGGGAATTTCTAGAGTTTGCAAATGAGGCTAGAAACTTAAGGTTCGCCTTAAGTACAGATGGTATGAATCCTTTTGGAGAGCAGAGCACTAGTCATAGCACTTGGCCAGTTACTCTATGTATCTACAACCTTCCTCCATGGTTATTCATGAAGCGGAAGTTCATTATGATGCCGATCCTCATCCAAGGTCCGAGGCAACCTGGCAACGATATTGATGTCTATCTGAAGCCATTAGTTGAAGAACTTCTAGTTTTATGGAACAAACCAGGTGTACGTGTCTGGGATGAGTACAAACAAGAACACTTTGACCTACGAGCAATGTTGTTCGTAACAATCAATGATTGGCCTGCTTTAAGTAATCTTTCAGGTTAGACAAACAAAGGATATAATGCATGCACACATTGTTTTGATGACCTTGACAGTATATATTTGAAAAGATGTCGAAAGGTCGTGTACCTTGGCCATCGTCGATTCCTTCTGTTGAATCACCAAGTAAGAAAGAAAGGGAAGCATTTTAAAGGTAAGCCAGACCATCGGAAGAAGCCTCATAACCGAACCGGGGAAGATGTACTCGCAATGGTCAAGGATGTGAAAGTAGTATTTGGAAAGGGACAAGGTAGTGAATCTGTTCCCAAAGATGCTAAGGGACACGCACCCATGTGGAAGAAGAAGTCCATCTTTTGGGAGCTACCCTATTGGCAAGTCCTAGAGGTCCGCAACGCAATCAACGTGATGCACCTAACAAAGAATCTTTGTGTGAACCTATTAGGATTCATGGGTGTATACGGGAAGCCAAAGGATTCACTTGAAGCACGCCAGGACTTGCAGGGCATGAAAGAACGAGACAACCTTTATCCAGAGAAGACAGATGATGGACGTCATTACTTAAGTCCTGCTAGCTACACGCTTAGCAAAGAAGAGAGGGACAGCATGTTCGAATGTCTAAGCAGCATCAAGGTCCCATCGGGATTCTCCTCCAATATAAAGGGTATAATAAATGTGCCAGATAAGAAATTCCTAAACTTAAAGTCCCATGACTGCCACGTTCTTATGACGCAATTGCTTCCAGTTGCTTTAAGAGGAATTCTACCTCCACATGTACGTCTAGCCACCGTGAAGCTATGTGCATTCCTCAATGCAATTTCTCAGAAGGCAATCAATCCAGTGGAACTAGCTACTCTACAGAATGATGTGGTTCAATGTCTTGTCAGCTTTGAGTTGGTGTTCCCTCCATCCTTCTTTAATATCATGACACACATCCTAGTTCATTTGGTGAAGGAGATTAGTATTCTTGGACCTGTGTTCTTACATAACATGTTCCCCTTCGAGAGGTTTATGGGAGTCTTGAAGAAATATGTGAAAGTCCGTTCTAAGCCTGAAGGAAGCATCGTCCAGGGCTATGGAACAGAGGAGGTCATTGAGTTCTGTGTTGACTTTATTCCTGACCTTGCCCCGATTGGCGTTCCCGAATCACGACACGAGGGGCGACTCAGTGGTAAAGGAACTTTAGGGAAGAAAACATATATCGGCATGGAAGACGATTATTTCAATAAAGCATACTACACAGTTCTTTAGAACTCGTCATTGGTGCATCCGTACATCGAGATACATAAGGAGTTCTTACGATCCAAATTTCCAGGGAAGACTGAAGCTTGGATTAGGCGTCAGCACATGGAAAGTTTCAGTGGTTGGTTGCGAAAAGAATGTCAAGGCGATGACAATATTAATGAGCAACTGTATTTGTTGGCTAGGCAGCCATCATGGCATATCCTCACGTACCAAGGGTACGAGATAAATGGGAATACATTTTACACAGTTGCCCAAAATAAAAGGAGCACCAATCAAAATAGTGGTGTTCGCATAGATAGAACAGATCCAAATGGGAATATACAAACATATTATGGCCGCATAGAAGAGATATGGGAACTAGACTACGCACCTAATTTTAAAGTCCCTTTGTTCCGGTGCCAATGGGTGAAGCTGACCGGAGGAGGGGTAACAGTCGACAAAGAGTATGGAATGACAACAGTGGACCTCAATAATATTGGGTACAAAGAGGAACCATTCGTCCTTGCTGCCGATGTGAGTCAGGTGTTCTATGTGAAAGACATGTCTACAAAATCAAAGAGAGGAAAAAAACGAAGACATCAACTCAATGATCAATGAGCCAAAGCGCTACATAATTCTTTCTGGGAAAATAAATATAGTGGGAATTGAAGACAAGTTAGACATGTCAGAAGATTACGAAAGAAATGTCCGAATTCCACCCTTCATAGTGAAGAAAGATCCAAGTATCATGTTAAATGATGAAGACACTCCTTGGTTACGACAAGATCATAACCAAGGGTCATACGTCAAGAAGAAATTCACTGTTGTGCCTGCATGATACAACGATGCATGTTTAATATATTATGTTTTAGAGACGGATATTATGTAATATGTTATGACTTCACAATTGTAGATCTTGCTGAGATGATCAAACTTGGTATTCAGAGTTTTTTCATCTGAGGTCATTTAGTGTCTCATTTGAGCAAGTTTGACCAAGTCAAATTTGGTCAAATAAAAAAACAACACTTTGACTCTAGTATTATGAACTCTAAATGACTTCAAATTGAAAAGTTTTGAATACCAAGTTTGTTAAACTCAAAAAGATCTACAATTGTTGTTTTGGTCAACTTTCCATTTGAGAAAGTTTGGACAGTTTAAATTTGTGATTTTTAAATTTCGACGCCTACAAACTAGTTTTCGGGACCCTAGATTGTCTCAAATTGAAAAGTTTTGAATACTGAGTTTGTTAAGATCATCAATATATACAATCCTTATATAGGCCATTTTTCATTTGAGAAAGCTTGAACAAAATGTAGTTCAAATTTCACAAGTGTGTGACATAGTTTTAGAAAGTATATATGAGATTCAAAAAGTTGTGACTAGTGTTTGATAAAAATTTCTCAAATGGGAAAATGAGCTATGTAACAATTGTAGATCTTGCTGAGGTGATCAAACTTGGTATTCAGAGTTTTTTCATCTGAGGTCATTTAGTGTCTCATTTGAGCAAGTTTGACCAAGTCAAATTTGGTCAAATAAAAGAACAACACTTTGACTTTAGTATTATGAACTCTAAATGACTTCAAATTGAAAAGTTTTGAATACCAAGTTTGTTAAACTCAAAAAGATCTACAATTGTTGTTTTGGTCAACTTTCCATTTGAGAAAGTTTGGATGGTTCAAATTTGTGATTTTTAAATTTTGACGCCTATAAACTAGTTTTCGGGACCCTAGATTGTCTCAAATTGAAAAGTTTTGAATACCGAGTTTGTTAAGCTCATCAATATATACAATCCTTATATAGGCCATTTTTTCATTTGAGAAAGCTTGAACAAAATATAGTTCAAATTTCACAAGTGTGTGACATAGTTTTAGAAAGTATATATGAGATTCAAGAAGTTGTGACTAGTGTTTGATAAAAATTTCTCAAATGGGAAAATGAGCTATGTAACAATTGTAGATCTTGCTGATATGATCAAACTTGGTATTCAGAGTTTTTTCATCTGAGGTCATTTAGTGTCTCATTTGAGCAAATTTGACCAAGTCAAATTTGGTCAAATAAAAAAACAACACTTTGACTCTAGTATTATGAACTCTAAATGACTTCAAATTGAAAAGTTTTGAATACCAAGTTTGTTAAACTGAAAAAGAGCTACAATTGTTGTTTTGGTCAACTTTCCATTTGAGAAAGTTTGAACGGTTCAAATTTATGATTTTTAAATTTCGACGCCTACAAACTAGTTTTCGGGACCCTAGATTATCTCAAATTGAAAAGTTTTGAATAACGAGTTTGTTAAGCTCATCAATATATATAATCCTTATATAGGCCATTTTTTCATTTGAGAAAGTTGTAGAACAAAAAATACTACATTTTCTCTATTTTTATAGGTTCAACAAAAAAATTCCTGTCAATTTTGGTCAAAAACCGAGAAAAAATTGAAACATTGACGTTACAATAATGTGATAATAAATTTTCTATCGAATAATATTAGTTTTATTAATTTTAAGTTAGAAATATATTTTTGCATTAACAAAATACTTAGTATTAGTAACATTTATATTCTATATTCATAAAAGAAATTAAAAACTTTAGGTTACAAAATTTTCCTATTTACAATAAATAATTAGTTAATCAATAGTATTTTTTAAAATAAATATTGCAAAGTATTGAAGTTGCTATGGAATTAATTGATTAACCTAGTATTAAACAAAAACAAAATCCTAGGCCTTTCCAATTACGCTGGCGGGTTGTCAAATTTTTTAGGGCTTCAGTCCCGGCCCAGACCAAGAACCGGGACTAAAGGGTGGGCGGCAATTTTGGTGCCCGCAAAAAAAAACACCTTTAGTCCCGGCTGGTAACACCAGTCGGGACTAAAGGCCATTTAGTCCCGGCTGGTAAGACCAACCGGGACTAAAGGGTTGGACCTTTAGTCCCGGTTGGTATTATCAGCCGGGACTAAATGTCCTTTAAACCTGGCTGGTGTTACTAGCCGGGACTAAAGGGTCGCGGGCTATATATATCGAACGTCTGTTCTGTTCATCTTCGATCTCGCCTCCGTCGCTCAGCCCCGCCTGGCCGCGCCATCCGCCATCGTCGAGCTCGTCTCTGCCGCGCCGCCGTCGTCGTGTACCCCCGCCCGGCCGCGCCATTCTCCAGGCCCGCATCGCCGCATCCCGTCTCCGCCGTCGCACCCGACCCCACCCTCCGTCGCCGACGCTTCCCGCGCGCCCACGCCGTACGGCCTCCGTCGAACTCACGATCTTGATCTGTGCTCTCGATCGGCCAAGTTTTTAGATTTTTTTACAAAGTCTCGGCTGTACGTTAGATTAAAATGTATTCAATTTTAATTAGTAGTTTATTATTAGTTTTTTAGTTATTTTTAGATAGTTTTTGATATATTAGATTTAAATGTATTAAAATTTAATTAGTATTTTATTTAGATAGTTTTTTAGATAGTTTTTTATTATAGTTTTTGATATATGTTAGATTAAAATGTATTATCTTACTAGTTTATCTAATTTCATGTTAGATTTATTTAATTGGATTTAGTAATTATATATTCTACCTCTCTATATATATTATATCTAGAGAGAGATTCTATATATATGTATACATATGTACTTAATTATTTCTATATGTATATATACATGTATTTATTTTCATGTGTTGAGAGAGAGAAAATTATATCTAGAGAGACATATATTCTATGTGTATCACATGCATATCTAGAGATATAGACATATGCACTTATTTCTATGTGTTGAGAGAGAAAATATATTGTATCATTCTATGTGTATATATATACATGTACTTATTTTCATGTTGATGAAATATTATGTGTTATTATATTTAATTGGATTTAGTAATTCTATATGTGTTGTCACATGTACTTATGTTATGTACCATAGTAATTCTATCTATGTGTTATCTTGAAGATACAAATGGCTGCTCCGAATGATAACTTGAGTGATGACATAATGGCGGATATTATCAACGCCGGCACCAATGTGGATGTAGATGACACGAGTTAGTACTTTGCTGATTATGAGGATATCCTGAATATGCCGGTGGTTGAAGATCAACAAATTGTCGCGCAAGAAAATACTGGCGAGGTATATTCGATTATCTATCATCTCTTATAGATGCATGCGTACGTATATTTATTGTTAATCGTTGTGTTTCTACTCATGTAGCCGGTCTCTGGATCTACATCAAACACCGACAAAAGTAGGAAAGTCTGAGGGCCAAAAAAGCCATTAGAGGGCCGTTTCATAATATCAGAATTCGACACCGACACCGGCAAACCATTGGGACCACATGCTCAGACATATGTCAATCAATGTGGGTTCGTTGTAAGGGATAGGATCCCAGTTAGTGCTCGTGAATGGAAGCAGAAGATATCCGCTCCTAATGTTAGTTTTGTATCTGATCGTGACAAGAACCTAGCTTGGAGAGATATCACTCAGCATTTCACATTACAAGCAGATGATGCTTTGAAGGAGCTAGTGAGGGATTGGACAATGAAGAAGATGGCAACATTGTTCCAGAGTTGGAAGAAGACATTGTATAAAAAGTTTATCTTGAAGAATGCTACGCCGAATTTCAATGCTAAGGCGTTTGTCAAGTTGGAGTCCCATTGGGATGCCTTCGTAGAATACAAGACATCCCAAGACAGTGAGAAACGTGTGATGAGGAATCGGTAGAATGCCCGACAGAAGCAATACCATCATCGCATGGGATCAGGTGGTTATAAGAGTGCTATTCCCAAGTGGCAGAACCTAGAAGCAGAGATTACTGCCAAGGGAATCATACCTAAAACAATAGAGAAGAACTAGCCTCAACGCGCGAAGAATTGGTTCTACGCTCATGGGGGAAGCCTAGACCCAGACACTAGCAAACTAATTTTCGGCCAAAAAGTTGAGAGAGCAACACAGAGACTAGCTCGTGCTAGGGAAGAAGTTGATAGTGGTGTTTTCAAGCCCAATAGAGAGAATGATGAATTGACATATGCCCTAGAGAATCTCGAACACGGTGGTCGAACAAGAGGCTATGGGGCGGTTCCGTGGCTACACGCATTCCCAGCAGACAAGGATACCTACAGAAGCCGCTAAAGAAAGAAGGATGAGGAGGCAGAACGAATCCGTGCATTGGAGCAATTTGTTGATGAGTCACGACAAGCATTGCTTGAATCACGTGAACGAGAAAAATCTCTTGAGGCAAGAATGCAGGAGGAGATCAAGAGGCAAGTGCAGCTAGCAATGAGTCAAATGCAATCGCAATCAACGCCGGGAGTCACCATTAGCCCCGTTGGTCAGATGACAAGCAGTTGTGCTTCTACGGAGCTGCCAGTTATTCAAGACGACGCTGGGTTGCACTTCCCTGTTGATGACATTACCGAGCCTCTAACAACATGTGAGCTGCACATTCTAGATGGTAATAATGCATCAATCATGGTGGCTGTCGGGGTTGTATCTCCAATAGACCGAACGAAGACACCAAGAATCTATGGGTCAGTTATTCAACCTGGATATGCTAGCGTATCGGTCGATAGAGTGCTCAAAGGTTACAACAATGTTCCTCTTGACATTGAAGGCGGTGATGGGGAGAAGACACTATGAGAAGCAGAAAAGATATTTATTCAATGGCGCAAACGCTTCATCATCATTCCTGGGGCGCCACCGCTTCCCCTACCTTACCCTAGGTACGAATGAAAGTGAATGAAATATTATTTTCCATTAATTTTCTATTGGCTTAAAAAATAATTGACACACAACTTGTTTTTGTAGCAGGGTCTCCCCTCAGCCTAGCCTAATCATTCATTCCCCATCTCATCACAGCGTCTCGGGGGGCGAGATGACTTCATCCCCACGGCGATCGCCAACTCCTACACCGGCCCCATCGCCTCCACAACGATCTCCAACTCCTACACTGGCCCCACCACCTCCACAACGATCTCCAATGCCTCCACGCCGGTCTCCACCAACACCGGCCACATCGCCTCCACGCCGGTCTCCAACACCGCCCCCACCCCCTCCACAGCGACGCACTACAAAGACGTCTAAGGTCCCGGCGGCAAAGAAGACCCCGAGAAAAAGAGTTATTTCTCAAGAAATACTTTCTGAAAAGACTGATGAGCAAATAGCAGCTGAAGAAGACAAAAAGTGAAAGATTTTTTTATAGATACCAAAAAGAAGAGTCAAGCGAAGCTTAAGGAGAAGCCGTACTTTTACCTACCACGAGAGGTGCTGAGGCAGAAGGTCGATGCTCACAAGAAAAAGATGATTGAACTTCGTAAGCCTTCGCCACTATCAGACTATGACCGCTCCCTCGTGAAGTCACATGATGCAGATAAGAAAAGGAAAAGAGCATCAGGGAAGGATGTCCCACAGCTAGGACAACAGAAGCAACCAATGCAAAATCTTGTTGTTGCTAATCAATATGGTTCCAACATAGAAGTCTATCGACCAGACAACTCTGGAGAAGTGTCGGTTCAAGCCCTTAATGCTTTTTTTCAAGATACTGGTTTAACCTTGGATCAATTGACGGGCAAAGCTCCAATCCAGAACCTGGAAGTTGATACCTGGAAGACTTATAAATATGGCAAAAGTCTGTACAACTCTGCGGCTCTGAATGAATTGGGTACGCAAATGTACTTGCTCAACAAGTGGTACATGTAGGCGTGTGGCAGGGGTGAGCAGTGGATCTTTGTCAGATTTAGAGACCATCATTACTTCCGTGGCGATGACATCTTACATATTAGTTTCGAAGAATTGCATCAACTATACCACATGGACGCTCTGGACAAATCTATCATTAGCTCCTTTTGTTTGTAAGTGATTCTTACTTTTATTTAATAAACTCACTTCCATGCGTACGTGTATATAATTATCCTCACATGTAACTTATATTTATATACAGATTCTAGATGTCAGAGCTCCAAAGAATACAAGACACCAGTGTTGGCTTCATTGATCCTTATATCGTATTCAAAACCGGTATTATTGTCAAGGAGCGATGGGTATCTGAAGCACAGGAAAATATCATGATGTTCTTCGTGAAGCAGCACGACAAGACAACAATACTTTTCCCATACAACTTTGAGTAAGTGTTAATAATAATATAGTCTACATATTTTATGTAATATCAATACAACTTATATGCATGTACGTGTGTGTATAAACCAATGCAGTTTTCACTGGATACTCATTGTCATTGAGTTAAACTCAAGTCGGTTACTAATCTTTGACTCGTTGAGAAAAGAACGGGCACTATACCAAGATATGATAGACATTATCCAGGGATAATTTCGATCTCTCGCGCACAACTATTATTGAATAGACTTTGCCATAATTTATTAACGATCGTACATTATTGGTCGCACAGGGTTTGGAAAGAGTTTATTTGGCAACATCGCAAGGATTGCAAGGCACCACTTAATGTAGTTGAAATACCAGTAAGTTGTACTATATACACTTCTCCACGTGTTTAATTACTATATCGTACTTCAATTTACGTGTGAGATGATGAGAATAATCTTCTTCTCGTACATTGGTGTTTGCGGTAGGAACCAGGTAATAACTTGTGTGGATACTACGTTTGTGAATTTATCACTGCGCACATAAGAAGAACTCCTGAAGATGTCCTCAGAGTACGTATATATCAATTTTTATTTATTTTTAAATGAATATATATACATATATGTGTATTAATACTTTTCCTTTTATTTCAAATGCAAGACTGAATGGTTGAAACGAAGGGTCATGCAAAAAGACCATCTGAAAGCAGTTCAAGAGTCAATAGCAGGATATCTTCTAGAAAAAGTGCTAAATCCCAACGGCGAGTTCTACTTTGATCCTAAGGAATAAATGATGTAAATTAAATGTTTATTGATATCGTTATTTTCGAGAACAAGATTATGAAAGTGTTGTATATATACATATATAAATCTATAATATATATAGTTTCATACTTTATTCGAATATAATAATGCTCAAGATGAGAATTAGATGTAATTATACGCATGCGTGTATTTATATTAGCAGCGTAGAATACGTACATAAAAACATATTATATATTAAACAAATACGTGTAACTGAACTGAAAACAAATTAAACAAAAAAAAATGAAAAAGAAAAGGAACGAACCGGTTGGTGTTACCAACCGGGACTAAAGGGTACGCCAGGTTGCTCAGCTGGAGGGCCTTTAGTCCCGGTTGATGTTATCAACCGGGACTAAAGGTCCCTCTTTAGTCCCGGCTCGATGACCCGGGACTGAAGGTTCCACCTTTAGTCCTGGGATCGTTGTCCCGGCACGGTAACCGGGACTAAAGGTTGTTACTGCCCAGGACAACAAGTCCATTCTGTAGTAGTGACGGTTCCTAATCAATAAGGCCAGGATCGGACCGGCTGAGTAGCTTTACTTAACCAACCGTGTCGGCTTGCAGTTTTCTTCACTACAAGTCACATTCACAGGGACCACAACTGCCGCATGCTACGTGTATTGTCCTCGACTACACTTGTGATGATGATGCTTTTCACAAAGTTCAGAGGCGGCCGGCCGGCAAAAACAACTATAGCGTCAACACGAAACTAGCTAGCTAGCTCAGCTGCCTGATCATTATCCTAGCTTGCACCCAGTTGTGCTTCAAGTACTCTACAACATCAGGTATATATATATGATGTACTCTCTTCATAAGGATATTTGTCTAGATTCATTGCAAAAACAACACTTTTTTTTAGGACGGAGGAAGTATACCACGAAACCAGTAGAGCTAGCCAGGGCATGGTGGTGTGAAAACGCGTGATCCCTGTGTGCGGCCAACACAACACGGAGATATATGCCTTTGGTCGTCGATGGCTTGCTTGCTTTTCAACTCAAAGTCCAACACAACGGAGGAGTAGGTGAGGAGATGATAAATCCATCATGACGTGATCTAATCATGCATATTTGATGCATAATACATACGATACTGTGTACTAGTCGTCTATACAAGCCAAGTCCCGGCGTTTCTGCTATAAATATCACTCTCCTCCAGGGACTCTTCTCTGCATCTCCTGCTGCGAGAGTGAGTAAGCTAGCAGTACAAGTAGCAGCTCATCATCACCGGCCGGCCAGTCGGTGCGTACACCATGGCTGCTCGCAGCATAGCCGCTCCCCGCCGCCTCTTGCTGATCCTGACGACGACGACGGTGATGATGGCCCTGCTGGCCGGCACCACGTCGGCGCAGCTGTCGACGGGCTTCTACTCCACCTCCTGCCCGGGCCTGGACAGCGCCGTGAAGCAGGCGGTGCAGTCCGCCATCGACGGCGAGAAGCGCGTGGGCGCCTCCATCGTCCGCCTCTTCTTCCACGACTGCTTCGTCCAGGGCTGCGACGCCTCGCTGCTGCTGGACGACACGGCCACCTTCCAGGGCGAGAAGACGGCCAACCCCAACAACGGCTCTGTCAGAGGCTTCGAGGTCATCGACGCCGCCAAGTCTGCCGTCGAGAAGGTCTGCCCCGGCGTCGTCTCCTGCGCCGACATCCTCGCCATCGCCGCAAGGGACAGCGTCGTCATCCTGGGCGGGCCGAACTGGGAAGTCAAGGTCGGGAGGAGGGACTCCACGACGGCGAGCTTCAGCGGCGCCAACAACAACATCCCGCCGCCGACGTCGGGGCTCGCCAACCTCACCTCGCTCTTCGCCGCGCAGGGCCTCTCCCAAAAGGACATGGTTGCGCTCTCTGGTACGTACAAATTTCCAACTTCTTCATAAACTAACTGAGGCCCTGTTTAGATCCCACCCAAAATCCAAAGTTTCCCAAGATTCCCCGTCACATCGAATTTTGCGGCACATGCATGGAGCATTAAATGTAGGTAAAAAGAATAACTAATTGCACAGTTTGCCCGTAATTGGCGAGACGAATCTTTTAAGCCTAAATAGTCCATAATTGGACAATTTTTGCCAAATAAAAACAAAAATGCTACAGTGTCCATTTTCCAAACCGGAAGGGATCTAAACACCCCCTGATTGCAACAACATACAACAAACATGTCCGGCAAATTAATTTCTTATTGTCGATCGGTCGCTTTATTCGGAAGAGAAAAAAGTCTGCTTGTCATCTTCGAGAAAAATGGACTGTTATATATACTAGCTAATTGCTGCTTAGACATGTTCAAGTATACTAGATGACATCTTTTTAAAGAAAGAAAAAAAAAATCAACTGTGTACATGGAATGAGAGAAAAAGAACCACTACATATATATACTTCTCAAATAATAAAGCTAATAAAAAGGTAGCTTTAGTGGTTATATAAATATAATACATGCAGCTGGTACATACAATCACACCAACGAAATTGATAGCTCAGTTTTGACTCGAGATCCAGCTGGGTTATTATTAACCTTGTCTTCTTGACATAAGCTTGCTGCTGATTAGTGAATCACCAAAGACTAGATGTCGGTTACTAACATAACCCGTAGCACGAGAGTTGTTACAGACAGATATGGATGGCATGAAAATGACCTAATAAAGTTAATTTGCAAAGGTGACAACGAGATGCCACACATGTACATGCATGTTTTTCTCGGTATGGCTTTCTAGAAGTAAAGAAACTTGTATATCATGCTTTTGCGTGTACGTCCACTCATTTCCCTCACACCTTAACTATTGAAATATTGAGATAACATATAATTTATGCCGTCCTTATATGTTGTCTTGACTTGTTGCTTCTTAATTTTGCTACTAGGTGCTCACACCATAGGCCAAGCACGCTGCACCAACTTCAGAGACCATATATACAACGAAACCAAAGACATCGACGATGCCTTTGCAAGCACAAGGAAATCGGACTGTCCTAGCACCTCAGGTACAGGTGACAACAACTTGGCGCCTTTGGACCTTCAGACCCCTACCGTCTTTGAGAACGACTACTACAAGAACCTTGTTAGCAAGAAGGGGCTCCTACACTCTGACCAAGAGCTCTTCAACGGTGGAGCCACCGACGCGCTAGTGCAATCGTATGTTAGTAGCCAGAGCGCGTTCTTCGCGGATTTTGTGACCGGCATGATCAAGATGGGTGACATTACAACGTTGACAGGCTCTGCTGGGGAGATCAGGAAGAACTGCAGAAGGACTAACTAAGGAAATTGGAATGTTATTGAGGCTTTTTCTTTAGTCACGTTCAACAACTTCATGGCTTTATTTCTATTATTATTTTTTGTTTCTGCAAAATTGTGAAGTCATTGTATTGTCTCGATGTGTTCACATGTCGATCGGTTTGTTTCAGTAATAATGAATGTATCAGCTTTTGTCTACTTCATCCTTTTTTGTTTAAAGTAGGCAAGATCGCTGTCTAAAGTAGGCAAGCTGCCTATCAGCAGGTTCACGAACCATTTTTTATGATACTACACGTACTCCCGCATGAAGAATCACTTACGGTATTAGGCATGACAAGATTTTCCTCTAAACTAAGAACAAGCATATATACTGTACAAATATACGTATGCACTTGTCGTTTAACTTGATTAACAGATAAAATTGAGTGGCAACTAAATTGTAGTTCTCGTGGTGATAGACTTAGCTTGATCAATTAATCAATGGTGATGATACGTATGCATGCTTGTTCAGAGAGAGTAGTTTAGTATATTTAACAACAATTGACTACTTCTATAACTAGATATCTGCGTCCTGGTTAGTTAGGCGAAGCAGCCACATGGTGCAGATTTTATGTTTTGGCCCCATTCTTAATCAGATTTACATGTGAATGTCCGCAAAATTAAGTTCATTGAAAAAAAGTAGGGGTTTAAATCAAAATCTAACATTATGAAAATAATCACTATAAATACGTTCATGTGAAACTTGTTTCATCAGAAAAAATAAATTAAGTAGCAGAATATTTTACACATATGTGAATTTGTGTAGCAGACATGTGAATTTGTACGTGTTTGTTACACGTGAATTTGTATCAGTGTTGTGTTGACATCATATATGCTAATACGCTACAATTTTTCCTATGGTGTTAACATCAGATATCTCCTTCTTAATTTGTACAATGCAACTGGCGATTTATATTGGTAGCATAGCTTGTGAACATCTACAACTTTATAATTTTGAGTTTTTACATTTTAGGTTGTTAAGATGCTCTAAAATTAATATAAAGTTTCAGCAGCATATTAATCGTGCACTAGGACATCGCCTCATGAAAATTAATTTTCCTTGAAAGGTGTCAAATGAAGATACTTTTTATACCAAAATTATGGCTATCGATGAGATCTACAAGTTTTTTGTGCTCCTACAGAGAACCCATTGCTATACATGGAACCCGGTGCTTTATATTATACATGGAACCCTGTCCTTTAGATTAAAAAAACCCTTCCGCCACTCTCACTCTCTCAACTTCTGGAAGTAAACCGGCCAAATATTTTTACTCCTGTGAGTCCCAATTATAGATTCAGTTTTGGTTCTACACATTATGGGCACTGTAATAAGCGACATCACATCGTTGTATAGAACTAGGGTTGGTACTATATACATTAGAGTTGTCCTTATACGCCGGCAACTATAGAGACTGGCGAGTGGTTGTTAGGGCATGTTTGGATCTGCTGCTTTAGACTTTAGAGCTCTAGCCCTCAAACAAATGATTTAAAGTTAGCTCTAAACTTAATTTCAGAGCTCAAAAGTGAGTTAAAGTGCTCTAAAGTTTTTAGAGCTATAAGATTTAGAGGAACGGATCCAAAGGCCTCAGTACAATCAGTAATGCGGCCGTGATTGCTACGATCGAATTTGTTCGGCCGTTAACGACGACCGGGGCGACTTGTGGTCTCCAATCTGCGCTAGCCGCTGGCCGTAGGTGCTGCTGCCAGAACTCACTCTGCGTCTGCGTCTGCGTCTGGCCGTAGGTGCTGCGTCTGCGTACAGGCATGTGGACTCGCAGACTTTGTCGCAGTTGCATAACTGCGCCGTCCCGTATTATTATTAAAGCATTAGTATTTTTAATTAAAATAAAAAATTACATAGGCCTTGATTATAACTTTCTAGGGATAGCCTTGTTATAGCTCCATGCATTGCATAGACTAGTCTTCGTTCTTCATCAATCCGCCAAAACAACTAAGGTGCAATAAAGTCGCTGCATTCGGCATCTAGCATTGAATTCATTTGACTGTACTGTGTAACACTATGGAAAGGTCTCTAATGACTAATAGCTCCAGTAGTCGTGATCAATCTCAAGGTTATCAAGCCAAATTCAGAAGCTGCTCTCTCACTTCTTTTGTTGTGTTGAAAAAAAATCCGCACCTGCAAGCTTCTTTAGTTACCGGATCACCCCTCTTTCCCATTTTCATTTTTCAAAATCTTTGTTGTTATAGAGACGTTCACAAGCTACCTAGAAAATTAAGTAACCACGTTTGAGTTCGAGCTGAACACAGAAATAAGGAGAGAGGGTGAAATTATCAAACACTGAAACACAGAAATAAGGAGAGCTGATCACTTGGTGCTTGTTCAATTCCTTCAGTCAATCAGATACAAGTAGGATAGTATGGCTAGCTAGGTCCTGTATGTGTTGTTGATTTATTCGCAGCTGCCAGCTAAACCTGCAGGAGTCAGCAATCTTAGGCTCTCCTTGTTCATGGGTTCAGTATCGCTCCAATCTAGCTGATTGTTCTGGCTGAGGGCTCTGACTAATCTTTTTAACATTCTCTAATCAGGTGCTTGCACTTCTATGTAAGCACAGGCTTATTTGTTGACATGCGACAAAAGGGGGAAAGTATAACAGTAAAAAGCTTCCTCAAGGAATGGAACAAATTAAATCAAACTATAAACCCTACTGAAAAAGACATGTACTTAACGACGGCCTTTGTATAAAGTGGTTTTTGGGTTTAGTGTGCCTGATGCTAACTTTAGAAGGAAATACCTCTATTTAGTGGGTTAATGTTTCCATTTTTCATTGCATTCTACTCCATCCGTACCAAAGTATAAACATTTATGGCGTTTAGAGAATTTCTCCCAAAATATAAGCACTTACCAGAATTCAAACAGATGTACACCCCACAGTTAATTAATTTGATACCATGAAAATCACCTTATCGCTCTACTCCTGATTGGCACTAATTTGTTGTGATATGTGCAATACTAAAAATCCATTTACATACGGCAACAATTAGCCCAACATCTGGCCAGCAATTAAGCCAATTATGAGTCATCTTGGCTATATGGTGAAGGGTATGATGTACTTTTGGCTTACTGCTGGTTCTAGAATGATAGAAATTCTTGTATTTGGATGGAGAGAGTAGATGGACATAGCCACGGTTGGGCTGCAGAACATTTGCCTCGTACGAATACATCGAGACCTTCACAACTAGGAGGCTCAAGCTCAGGGATGAGTAGTCCCTGGACTTATCCTAGGATGCCATTCAAGTCCTCGAATTTTCAAAATACATTTTCAAGTCTACAAATTAACTTGCAAGCTGTTCGACTGATGATTCACTACCGGAAACAGTAGAATTGCCGAGTGCATTCCATCGGGCACTCGGCAAACATCCAAGTTACTGAGTGTATTTAATAAAACACTCGGTAAACATATAGCACTCGGCAAAAGATACTTTACCGAGTGCCTAATAGAAAACACTCGGCAAAATACAACAAAACTCTCGGCAAACACGGACACTCGGCAAAATGGAGTCACGTGCGCTCGGCGTGCGGCGGCCATCTGACGGCAGTTGGTGCGCCGCCCTGCCGTTAGAACTTTGCCGAGTGTCCGTTAGAGACACTCGGCAAAGACAAAGGTATGTCGTGTGTTTTTTCTTGACACTCAGCAAACTAATATTTTTGCCGAGTGTTTTTTGTTTACACTCAACAAAGTAATATTGTTGCCGAGTGTTTTTGAATGGCACTCGGCAAAATAATAAAAAAAATTCTCTTCTGCCCTCCAAACTTTTTCTACTCTCCACATACAACATGTGGTACTACATGTTAAAATTTGGTATATTTCTCGATATGTTTGCTATATTTAAGTAATTTTATTGCATTTAGAGGAATTTTTTGTTTAAGTCAAATTTGAACCGCAAGTGATACAAATAATGGAATAAATTGAGTGGAGAAATCATATTCATGTTATTGAGTCCATTTTGGGGCCTTACTCGGGAAATGAAAAGAATTTTCGAACATTTTATTCACGAAACACGACAACGAACGTGTGGCCGAATGGTTTTTAAATTCTAAAAAAAGCAAACGAAGTCTGAAAATGACGAGATTTGTCAAGATCTCCTGATATCATACGTGGAGATTGTGAAAAAAAATTGAGAAGGTTTCGCATAATTTGTCACGTACGAGCTTTACAAACAGAAGCATCTCCGTAGAAGAATCGTAGCGTTTAGAAGGATCTGGTAAGATTTGGAGTCAAAGTGACGGTCGAATTGGGGTTTGACTTCAAAACTTTTTGTATAGGCAATAGACAACATAGATTGGTTCACGTCCAATTTTTGTAATTTTTCAGATCCGTTTGATAATTTTAATTTATTAACAGCAATTATAGAATTTTAATTGATATATATTGAATTTGAGCTATAACTGCATGAAATAAAGGATTAATATTCGTAGAAAAATCAAATATACATTGTTGAGTGAATTTGACAAGGTATTTTTAAATTACATCGTAACAAATTTAGTAGAACACGCTATCAAGAAGGAGGACGGTGGAGCATGAAATATCGATTTAGTTTGCCGAGTGTTTTGTACCTGACACTCGGCGAAAAGAATAGTTGCCGACTGCTTCGTAGACCGGCCCCACTGCACAGTATCAGGCCGTAATGGAAATTAAAAAAAAATAATGCCGAGTGCCCCAGATATTGGCACTTGGCATACTCCTTCATATACCCCCAGCGGTTAGCACCCCCGGCCCTCACCCTCGCGCACACAACACGCCGCACCGCACCGCACCGCACGCCGCCAACCCCCGCCCCACCGCGCCCCACCGCGCCCGGCCCTTCAGACACACGCGGCACCGCACGCCACCACCCCCCCGCCGCCCCGCCCCACCGCGCCCCGCCACCGGCGCGGCATCGCTGCCCCGCCCCCGGCGCCGCCCGCCCCGGCGCGTCCCGCCCCCAGCGCCGCCCGCCCTCGGTGCCCCGCCCTGCCCCCGGCGCGTCCCGGCCCCGGCGCCCCGCCCCGCCCCCGGCGCGTCCCGCCACCGGCGCCGCCCGCCCCGGTAAGATTTTCTAAATGCTCCATATAATTGTAGGCACCCAAGGATTTAACAATATTTAGTCTAGCTTTGGAGTGATAACTGCATTCCTTCGCTTCCATAACTATTTGGAGATTAGAGAGATAGAACAGAGACGAATCTTGTGAATCTTTCTCATGTTACTATAACCAGTGGAGGATGAAGAAGCTGCACTGGTTGGTGCGGTTCCTGTTCGGGCCGGTGCCGGTCTACTTCTCGGCGCTGGCCATCCTCATCGTGCTCACCAACGCGCAGTACTTCTCGGCGCTGGCCATAGTATAGTAGCACGAAAGAGTAACAAACGCTATTATATTATTTGGTCGCCAATCGGCTGCTTTGGCGAGCAGTCCACGGAACAGGCAGGGTCAACCAATTCTGCATCAATTTAGTGATAATAATTTAGTACACGCAATTATCGAAATAAACCTATTATATAGTATTTGAAATTGTCTGAACGTCGAGAGCCTGAAGCCTCTCGTGTCTCCTTTGTTTTCTGCTACTACTGGTCTAGATACTACTCAATTATAAGTCGTTTTAGAGACTCCAGTTGGCTGTGCTGACCGACACGGCAACACTGATCGCAGCATTGCTGCCGTGTTTGCTAAAGTGTGCACCAACCTCCAAATGCTGGAGCCCAGATGATTGGGGTGTGTACAAATGGGACGGGACACACTCCCCTACATATTCTGTTGTGATTTTTGAGCGTGGAGGATGACATGGCAAAAGCAGAGCGGAAATGCAGCTTCTCCCTTTTCTTCCTGCAGTTCAATCAATTCAAAATCAAAACTTGAGCACTCCTTTCTGGTATGGGTATATTGGGTAGGAAAGCAACCAAAGCCACCAAGCATCTCATCTGACAGCGCCTGAGCCTAATCTTCCTTCGATCATCGAAACAAACCTAGTAGTATTTGAAATTGATGTACGTACTGTTTCTGTTTCGCGATGACGACTGTTCAGCCGCAGCAGCCGCTAGTTTATTCGTAGCAACTGGCTTCATAAAAAAAAAGGGTTAATTGGATTCAGACCATTACAAAAATCGCATATCTGAGAAATGCCATTACTATTCTTCAAATTCGAATCCTGCCATTACAATTCCTTGTACAACGGAGGAATGCCAGATTCTACGCTTCGCTCGACCTCTGGCCCACCTGCTGGCATACGTAGACGTACCCCAAATCCGTATGGTCCATTATGCCCCTGTGTTCCGTATTAGAAGGTTGCGTCGCTGACTGGATCGAGCTCATCTATTCCCCACCTTCTCTTCCTCTCAAACGACAGCGGCGATGACGGCGACGCTCCCGACGGCGACGACGACGGCTACTGCTCTAGGCGGCCACAGCTACTGGTACAACGACTGCTCCTCCTTCCCTACCCCATCCGCCATTCTCTATCCCTCTCTAGTGCCTGCATCTGCTCTGTGGTGATGGCGAGCATGGCGGCCAGCTCCAGTGCAGGCATTGTTCATTGTCTTCCTCTGGTTGATTGTCCTAAATGCAAGGTCAAGGTCGTTAGACGCAAGAGCCAGGCTGGCAACGTGTATTACAAGTGCCCCAACAATTTTCGGGTAATTTGACATGTTTTTTGTTTATTTTTCGTTGAATGCAGCTAGGGGTAATTGTGCTTGATTTTGATTTATTTATGTTATGCAGAACGATGATACTTGTGGGGAGTACTGGTTCGAGAACGAGTACCTGGAGTATTTACGCAAAAATCATCTAGCCCTGCTTGAGGGTGTCGAAGTGGATGGTGTGCAGCCTGCAGCTGTTGCCCCTACTGTTCTTGGTGCTCCTGCTGTTGAAGGGACAGAACAAAATAGTGGCAGATTGCTAGAGATGCTGGACATTAAGGTTCAGATAGCTGACTTGAAGGCTGACATTGCCAACTTGAAGCTGGAGATCAAAAATTTGAAGAACGGAGGATTGAGCAAGCCTTTTGTCGTTAGCTATGCATTAGTTGCTATGGTGATGCTGAACATATTTGTAACTATTTTAGTTGCAACAATTTGGAAGTGAAGTAGTGGGCAGGTTAGGAGCAGAGATTGTAGTGTGTGATCATTTTGGAAGGCAAAGAAGTATCATGTTTTTTATCAGTGTTAATCTGAATATGTATGTGACATGTGACTCTGTTTCAGTAGTGGTTATGTAAATCTTTTTTCAGTGATTATGTGACTGTTTTTGTGAATATATTTCTATGTTTTTAGAGGATGTTTGGTTGCCCGCCGAAGCCTGCCACTCCATCTGTGGCTTGCCGAAGCTTTTTCTTTTCTGGCCGTGGCTCGCCACTACGCAAACAACGGTGGCGCCGAACCTTAGGCGATGAATTTTGGCGCCTCAGCTACGGCGTGATTTTGTGCTGGGAGTAGCAGTGGCGGCCACAGCTTTCGCAGGAACCAAGCAGCAGCCGCATAACTGGTGGCCGCCACAGTCCGTGGCGTGGCTCGCGTCGGCAGGAACCAAACACCAGCCTAGCTCTCGGTGGCAGCCACATGTGTGGCGTGGCGGACGTCGGCCGGCAACCAAACAGCTCCTTAGAAACACAAACTTTCACAGAATTGGGTTCATCAACACAAGCTCATTATGACCAGAATACTTTTATGGGTTCAATAACACAAGCACAGTTACCTTCTGACCATAACACAGACAAAGGTTCAGAAGCAAGTACCAGACTACCTAACATCCAGTTCACATGCACATAAGCACAACTACATGGCCAGTCCACATCCAGTTCACAGGCACATCACGCCTTCCCTACAGGTTCAAAAGATTACATGGGACAATTTCAACTTCAAAAGACAACAGGCAGAATTTAATCTTGGCCTGTTCACGTGCACACAAGAACTTGAACTTCAAGCTTCCATGTTGTTTAAAAAGTCCTTGAGGCTTCGAACAACACTAGTTTCTGGAGTAGCCTCCGCCCTCTTCTGCTTCTTCTTTGCTGGGATCTTTTTCTTCTTAGGTGTCTTCTTCTTCTTCTTAGGGGTCCTCTTCGTCTTAGGTGTCCTCTTCTTGACTTGTGATGGTCCAGCAATAACATCATCTTCTTCTTCTTCTAGTTGCCTTTTCCTGTAAATGTCACAATATTGTTAGGAAATAGTTACTAAATTGTTACAATCGACCTGCAATAAAAACAAGTCTGGCACTTGCCTTTTTGTTGTTGCATTCAACCCAACCTCTCCATCTTCTCCTAACTCTGGCATCTTGCAAGTCTTGGCAAAGTGGCCAAAATCACCACACCTTTTGCACCTCACCTTCTTCTTAGTAGCATTTTTCTCCAAACTTCCTCTGATTCTTACTACTCTGGGCCTACCAGCCGCTCTTCCCAATAGAGGTGGCCAAACTCTGAACCCAACGTCAACCGCTGGCCACTGTGATTTGTCTGGCATTGGTTCAACTCTTTGAGCATATGCAGCCCTGAAACTCTGAACAGAATAGTACTCATGCACAAAGTCTGCAATTTTCATTCCCCTGTGTGACAGTATCCATGCCAATGCATGTTTGCACGGCTTGCCTGTGACTTGCCACTCTCTACATGAGCAAGAATGATGCTGCAAGTCCGCAGTGTGCCGCTTCTGGTTGTTCCAGTCATCAATCAATGTCACTTCTGCTATATCCAAATCACTCTGGACAACCTTAACAACTTTCAGGTTATTGCTTATAGTGTTTAGGTCCTTGATGACACCAGGGAGTATACCATCCTGTAGAGTCCTACCAATCTGCTTCCTTAAACATCTCTTTTCCATTATCAGCTCCCTTATCCCATCAACCAGTTCATGCAACAAAAGACCTTTCAAGTGCCTAATCTGAGAATTGAAACTCTCAGAAACATTATTGGTCAAGTAATCACATTTACTATTCTCTGAAAATCCACATCTATACCAAACCCTGTTGTGGTAGTCCTGCAGGTATTTTATGGCACCTGGATCAAACTCAAAGATCTTGTTCATGTGCCACTTGAACAAACCCTCAGTGTAACTTCTTGCAGCTGGGTACAAGTGATCAGTGAACACATCTCCACGATAGTGCTTCATGAAGTTGGCATACATGTGTCTCATACACTCCCTGTGCTCTACCCCAGGGAAAACTGCATCCACAGCCTTTTCAAGACCTTTACAGGCATCTGTACATATAACCAAACCAGTTGGATAACCAACACCTCTACGCAACTGCTGCATGAACCACGTCCAGTTGTCTTCTGTCTCAGAATCAAAAACACCATAGGCCACATTATACAACCAATTGTGGCCATCCACTGCAGTTGCTGATGCTAGCTGCCTAGTATATCTGCCACGCAGAGCAGATGCATCTACACCTATAAATGGCCTACATCCAGCTAAAAAACCATCAATGCATGGCTTCAGTGCTACAAAAATTCTCTTGAAGCGCTTCTTCTTCTTCCCTTCTACCTCTATCTCTACAATGGTACCAGGGGAACTAATTTCTATCTGTGCTTTCTAGTTGTACAGCAATTGAAAACTTTCTTCATACTTTCCATGAATCTGATCAAGAGCAACCTTCATACCAGACCATGCCTTAGAGTATTTCAGTTTGATGCCATAATCTCCTTCAAGCTTATCCTTTGCATCTTTGGCTTTTTTATTTGGATTTTTCTTCACCCACTCTCCTAACCTATCAGCACACCATCCTTGACTAGCCATTTTGCCTACCAACAGCTTGGTACTGGGACAGTTGTGGTCAGCAGGCAACACTTTTATCTGCACGTCATATGTTGCACAGTTAACAATTTTATCTAGAAGCAAAAATTATAGAAGCAGGCAACAATTTTATTTGCAAGAAAAAAATAAAGGTTTTATGTTGTACCTGTATTGTTTTTTGATCAAAAAGTCTAGAAGCATGAATTCTCCATGGGCACCCCTCGGCTGCACACTTGGCAATGAATCTGGTCGGGTCAGTTTTCACCTTATCAAACTCAAATCCTTTCTTCACAGCATAATGCCGCACTGCCTTTCTAAATGAAACTATGTCAGGAAACAATTGTCCCTTGATAATCTTGGGGTTCTCTGGATCATGAAGCACATGAATCTCCAGGGGATCTGCATCATCAACTTCTGCCTCTAGAGGAAGACCTCCATCAGCAGCAACATGATTAGAGTTTTCATCAACCGGTTCAACATTGTCAGTGGTTGGTGGCTGTCTAGGTGGTATTGTTATATACAAGTGCTCATCATCTACCCCAACATACTCCTCATTATCAAACAAGTCTGGCTCTCTATCTGGTTCAAGGTCTGGTCCATTGGTGGAGCTATCTAGTAAAGCATCAGCATTGGTGGTGCTATCTGGGAATGCAGTCGCACTGGTGGGGATATCTGGCATAGCATTAGCTTTGGCAGCCCCATGTAGCATAGCATCAGTAGGTGCACTGTCATCAGTTGGAATAACACAAAGGGGCTCTAGTAGATCGAACTCAGGTGCATCACACATAGGTGCACTGTCATCAGTTGGAATAACACAAAGCGTGAAGAGGCCATCCCTAGCATCAATGTGAAAACAAATCATAGAAAGATGACTACAGCAATTAACCACAAACTACTATTCGTCCTGGTATTAGAGAGATGGAGTTTCAGAGGATTACCTAGACATCCCGTCCTCTGTCACAGAGTTAGCGCCGAGCTTGGCGCTAAGAGACCCCCAGCCATCTGCTCAACCTTCCATACCTGTGGATCTAGGGGGTCGCCACCAATCCCCGCCACCGTGCCCACCAAGAGTCGTCCCAGTCTCAATCGCAGTTGCCACTCTCCGCCGCCGCCGCCGCCGCCGCCGCCGTAGGGTTAGGGTTCATGGACGGAGATGAGAGGGAGGAAAGGAACGGTACCGAGTCGATCCAGTCAGCGGCACGGGCTTCTAATGCGAAAGGCAAGGGCATACTCGACCATACGGATTTGGGGTACGTCTGTATGCCAGTAGGTGGCCCAGAGGTCGAGCGAAGCGTAGAATCTGGCATTCCTCCGTTGTACAAGGAATTGTAATGGCAGGATTCGAATTTGAAGAATAGTAATGGCATTTCTCAGATATGCGATTTTTGTAATGGTCTGAATCCAATTAACCCTAAAAAAAATGCACGCAGACGCAGGGAATCAAGCTAGCAATATTTTCTATCTAACCAACAACAAAATTATTTGGAGATTAGAAAATTACATTCTGTGGAGTGTTTGGTAACTAGAGAACGATGAAAAATTACTTTGATCAATGGTGCACATGTACGGTGTTTTCCTTTCCCATCTTTCTCATGCTGCTGGGGGTTGCCTGAATAGTTTTTTTGTTAAAAAAATTTAATGTATCTAGTTGGTGGAGATGCATGGCTGCATGCCTGATACACTAGATAGGTGATATATCCTTTCCAGGAGGCATGTGGAAGTTCAGAACACAAATGAGATGTTGGAATTACCAGTTGCTACACAAATAGCGCTTTGTTTGATCAAATATAAGTCCATCTAAGTTTGTCCTGAGTCAAAACATTTTTTAGATGGGAAACTATTGTGGATGTGGTTGTCGGCCATCGTGCCGTTGTATTTGTTGCAGGTTTTGAAAACCTCCCCGTGCAGGGGAGGTGCTGCCGAAATTTAGATTTGACACTACTACGTTCCTTTTATTGCAGGAGAGGCTATTGCAACGTCCTCGACTCATCACTTTGCAGGACAGCAAGGTGAGGCATACAAGACTCTTCTTTCCGTATCATGTTCGTATATCACGTAACCTAGCTAGGCGTCTCCCGTTCGAAAGAGATACGGTTGGAAATATGCAGATCTTTGCATATCTATAACCGTATCTGTTTTGAATTGTCCACGTTTTTTGGACAGCCCGAGGATGTGTAGATGCGGTTAGTTTCCATGCTCTACTCCGATCCGTGATAGAGTTTCGACAGCATCTCCCTGTTGTTCTCCGGATACACAATCTCCCTTCCAGGACGTGTATTTAGAGAACAGCGGGAGGTGCTGCCGAAATTCTGTCTCGGATAGGAGTAGAGATGGAAACTAACCCCATTTATACATCCTCGGGTGGGATTAGGACCTATCTTCACCTATGAGATAGTATAGAAACGTGTAGATACAACGTGATTTTTTTTATATTACTTGTTGATATGCTAGAGGATGGATGACCGTGAGTGGATGTACACGGGCCACTTTAGTCAGAGTTCGTGGACCGAAGAATGGATTGACAAGACCGATGCTTTCTTGGAACGGGCATTTGCAAGGGTTAAAGGAGCTAGTGTCACTTGGTGTCCCTGCAGCAAATGTGCAAACACGCGTCGACAAACCAAGCTGGTCATGGGTAAACATCTTTGCAAGAATGGATTTACGGCAGACTATACCAGGTGGATCTACCATGGTGAAGCCGATCGTGGGAGAGACGAGGTCGTCAGACAACGCATCGAGGAATATGATAGGGATGTCGGGGTAGGAGACATGTTAAATGACTATCATGAAGCACACTTTGATGAAGGACGTAGGGAGGAGGAGCCAGAGGCTACCGCAAAGGCGTATTACGACATGTTGTCTGTGGCACAACAACCCCTTCATGGTTATTCTAAGGTTTCTCAACTGGATGTCATTGCACGCCTAATGGCCGTGAAGTCCCAGTTTAGCTTGAGTCGAGACGCCTTCGATGTTATGCTCACAGTTGTTGGCAGCCTGCTCCCGGATGGTCACATCTTGCCAAAGAGCATGTATGAGATACAGAAACTCCTTCACGCACTTAAGATGCCATACAAGCAGAGACATGCTTGTCCGAAGGGGTGCATCTTATTTAGGAAAGAGTATGCGGAAGAAAAGTACTGTGTGAAGTGCGAATCGTCTAGGTTCCTAGAGGTAGACTCATCAGGCATCTCGCAATCCCCATGAAGATTCTACGATACCTTCCTTTCATACCGAGTATCCAATGGCTTTACATGACTGAGGAATCCGCGAAACAGATGACATGGCACAAAAATGGACGTCGATACAATCCTGAGAAGATGGTACACCCATCCGATGGTGAAGCCTAGACAAGGTTTGATGAGATTCATCGTGAGAAAGCTCTAGAGGCTCGTAATGTACGTATTGCACTGGCAACAGATGGGTTCAATCCTTATGGAATGGTGGCTGCCCCGTACACCTGTTGGCCCATGTTCGTTATCCCCCTCAATCTCCCCCTTGGCGTCCTCTTTCAACGACAGAACATATTCTTATCGTTGATAATTCCAGAACACCCGGGGAATAATATGAGTGTGTACATGGAGCCTCTGATTGATGATTTGGTCTGTGCTTGGGAGGAAGGGGTATGGACATACGACCGAGCAACAAAGACAAACTTCAAGATGCATGTTTGGTACCAGTACTCCCTGCATGACTTGCCGACATATGGGATTTTTTGCTGCTGGTGTGTTCACGGGAGGATCCCATGCCCGATATGCAAGGCTTCTCTGATGTTCATTTGGTTGACGAAGGGTGGTAAGTATTCTTCATTCGACAAACATCGACAATTCCTCCCTCCTGACCGTCCATTCAGACTAGACATCAAGAACTTTACGAAAGATGTCGTAGTTAAAGACCCTGCACCGCAGATGATGACAGGAGCCGCGGTTCGTGCTCAGTTAGACGCTTTCGAGGTCAATAAACAAGAAGGTGGTTTTGTGGGATATGGCGAGCAACATGCCTGGACTAAGAAGTCGTGCTTGTGGAACCTCCCCTATTTTGATGATTTTCTTCTTCCACATAACATTGATGTAATGCACACTAAAAAGAACATCACCGAGGCAATTTTTGGTACAATCATGGACATTCCTGATAAGACAAAGGATAACATTAAGGTTAGAGTGGATCAAGCGAGGTTATGCGACAGACCAAAGCTGAACATGGCGCCTCCCAGAGCCGGCAAGTCATGGAGAAAGCCTAAGGCCGATTTCGTCTTGACGAGGGCCCAAAGGAGGGAGGTACTAGAATGGTTCCAAACGTTAATGTTCCATGATGGGTATGCAGCGAATCTGAGGAGGAGAGTGAACTTAGCTACTATGCGAATCAACGGGCTCAAGAGTCTTGATTACCACATATGGCTTGAGCGCCTACTTCTGGTGATGGTTCGAGGCTATGTCCCTGAGCATGTCTGGCTGGTGCTAGCGGAGTTGAGCAATTTCTTCTGCCAGCTTTGTGCCAAGGAGTTATCTCATACCATGGTTGCAGAAATGAAAAGAATGGCGCATGTGTTGCTCTGTAAGTTGGAGAAGATTTTTCCACCCGACTTCTTCAATCCGATGCAGCATATGATTCTGCACCTCCCGTATGGAGCACGAATGGGGGGGGGGGGCTGTGCAGGGCCATTGGTGCTATTCAGTTGAGAGATGTCAAAAGGTTCTTTGAACTAAATGTAAAAATAAATGCAAAATTGAAGCATCCATTGCAGAGGCATACATTCTGGAGGAGGTGTCAAACTTCACAAGAAAATACTATGCTGACAACCTTCCTAGCGTGCATAATCCACCCCCTCGTTACAATGCCGGCAAAGATGAATTGAGCCTTAGCCTTTTCCGAGGGCAACTCGGAAGTGCAAGTGGTGCGACCAACAAGACCTTGAAGCATGAAGAGTGGAGCATTCTGTCAAGAAGCAGCAACTTGCCACATGAACGCATTAGTGTTGAATGTTGTTATTACAATTACAGTATGCCGTAGATGCACACCTTTTGATACTGAAATTCACTTTGCAATATGAAGTCTAACACTGTTAAAAACAAAGCTAACACTGTTTCGAATACTTCTCTTTTATGCAGAATCAATCGGCGGCATCAAATAATCAGTCTCAAGACCCGGATTTGTCGCAGATGTTCCAATGGCCTCCGCAGTGATTGTATTTGCATTTGTGGCTTATTGTGACTTAGTTGTGACTTGTGATGATGGTTTATTGTAAATTATGATGATGGTTTATTGTGACATGTGATGATGGTTTATTGTGAATTATGATGATGATTTATTACCTGTGACATATAATTATGCCTGTGATGATGTTTTATTGTGAATTGTCATGGTTTTTTGTGAATTGAGAGGGGTCCGTTATATGTGACAGATTAGTAAAAAATGGGGAGTCTTGGTCGCTTTGCCGAGTGTAACACTCGGCAAAGAGAGGATTTGCCGAGTGTCAAGGCAAAACACTCGACGAAGAGACCATTTTCTATCATTCTGGGAACCTTCTTTGTCGAGTGTATTCCAATGGACACTCGGCAAAGTGACCATAAAATCTGACCGTTGCTCGCTTGTTTGCCGAGTGTTTTAGGCGTGGCACTCGGCAAAGTGTATAAACTTTGCCGAGTGTTTTCCTCTTGACACTCGGCAAACTTGAGAAACTTTGCCGAGTGTTTTCGTGTTGACACTCGGTAAAGTTGAGAAACTTTGCCGAGTGTTTTCTTCCTGACACTCGGCAAACTTGAGAAACTTTGCCGAGTATTTTTCCATCGTGCACTCGGTAAAATCGACGTCACCGTTCCATCCCATCAAAATTTTTTTGCCGAGAGTTTATTTTTGCCGAGTGTTTATTGACACTCGGCAAACTGTTTGCCGAGTGCCCGATAGAAAACACTCGGCAAACTACTGTTTGCCGACAAATCAATGCCGTGTGCTGTATGCCGAGTGTTATACTCGGCAAAATGTTTGCCTAGTGTTTTTGGGCCTTTGCCGAGTGCCCCTGGCACTCGGCAAATCTACTGTATCTCGTAGTGATTTTTGCGGCTAATAAGCTGGCTGCGGCTGTTTTGTTGAGAGAGAAAAATACTATACCATGGCTGATAAGCTGGTCCGATAAATTCAAGCGAACAGGGGGTGTTGCATTGTTACGGGATGTCACCGTGGTCCCACTCTCAAAATGCCATTTCAGCTCCCCAAACTTGCCCTAGGACTTCATCTAGATCTCCAAACTTGTCAAAAGGTATCGTCTACATCCAAACGAGCCTCTCGCTCATATTCCACGTTTGAGAATTATGGGAATCCCTATGCAAAGATGGATGCTGAGCCTTTACTAATTGGTGGCTCCTTTTAAAGTCTCAATGTTAATCCTTATTATATGCTCTGAAATAAAGAAAAATATAATCCTAGAAAATTCTCACATCAATTAGAAATAGTTGTTCGTTGATTTGGTACATTAGTCGTTATCGATAATAATAGTATTATTTCTATTATGTTTTCTAAACAATACCTATCTCTTCAATTACCAAAATACTCTAAACTAACACCATAAATATATATTGAATTAATTAACCTTGCCAAGTTTTCTTTTAACTTACATACATATGTCATTAATGAAAATATCCCAAAGTACTTATATATATACTCTTCTAAATTATCATTTTTTAAAAATTTTAAAATTTGGAAAACTAATTCAAGTGTATATACATGACTTTGTCTCAGGATTCATACCACATATATATGTAAGCATGATGCGATGATCATATCTATACATCAAACACATATGCTAAGATTTCAACTAACACATGGAAAACCCACATAGACGCACGATACAAAAGAGAACAATAAGAATAGGGAGTATAAAATAATTGGTAAGTAAAGTCTATGACAACAAGGCAAAAAGATAAGAGCATGTACATATATATGAGTTGCATGTTAGAATCTTAATACTACTATAACCGGATGTCTTCAATAGAGCCTCAACGCTAGGAGGTCTTCAATAGAGCCTCCACGTTGATCCTCACATGATAGAATAGGAAAAAATATAAACCATAGAAATTCTCATAGAATAGTTTCACTATCAATTTTGTAGAATCATAATCATAATTGCCAATAATAGCTTTTGGGTCTATATTTTTATAGTTATAAGATCTATTTTGTTTCCTAAAAAGTTACCCACTTCTGTGGTTATAAAAATACATAAAGTAACCCCTAAATTTACTTTTAAACTACCCACACTTGCTATTGTAAAAGATAATTTATAGTAAGCCCCTAAATTTTCATTTAAATTACCTCACAAATGCTCTATGATAAATTTTGAGATGTTACTTTAGATAATTTTATATGTTTTAACTGAAACATTGTGATATATCAATACTAAGCATTCATTTTATCACATATAAAACAATACTACTACACATACAATCCTTTCATAGAGGAAATTCAACATCTAAGTGCCATGTTGCATGGTAAAATAACTGTATGTGCTATTTTAGTGACTAAGAGTACAACCTTGACCTATAATCATGTCCATTGTTAAATAAAACATATAAAATGAAAATTATGAATAAAATATACTATAAGCACAATATCAACTTAACATGTAGATAAAAATTGCAATAACTAATAAGATCAAAAGCCGATCCATGATATAAAAATAAGGACGCAATAACCAGAGTCGTAATAACTTAAGCTACGATTTAAACTAAATACATATTAAAGATCCATAGAGGTACAATGCAAATGATGAAAACACAAATAGTGTAATTGATAAGTTAACACAACCACAAAGATAGTATATATAGAGTATATAAATGGGTATTTTTGTTAACAAATGAATGAGAGAAAGAGAGGGAGATAAAAGCATAAGCAATTTTGATTAGTTCTATGTACTAAATTTGTTCACAAAATTTTTAATATTTATGTAGCGTAAAATTCTAGGTCGTGCCAGAGCATGGGTTGATGGGCTTGTATAAAGAAATTACAGATCGCAACAATAAGCAACTTTGATTTAGATATATGTCCCTCTAAATTTATCTATGAATTTCAATCTCTCTTAAAATTACAAGCCGGTTGATAGACTAGCTAGTATATTAGTGTTGTCCGCCATTCCTCGTCAGCTTAGTTTTCTTATTTAATTAGTAGGTGCATGCAATGCTACTCAGTACTTTGTGCTAGTTTCTACATGAATTTCAGTTGTCTGTTCTAGTTTGTGTCCTCCAAGGTATATAGTCTAAACTTTGCGCTATTGGCAGCGCAACACCGCATCACCATCCGCTAAAAATTATATTTATCGATGGATGATCAGTCACTAAAGATAACTCACAGACCATTTGTCACTAATTTCCTATTTGCTGATTGAATGTCTGTCCCTATAGATATTCATATTTACCGTTAATCCGTCTGTCGCTAAAAGCAAATATACCGTGAATCTGTCCATCGCTAAAAAATAGGCCCCACGCCCAGCTCGCGCCCCCCACCTCCATCCAGCTCGCACGCACGCACTACAATGACAAACCCTAGACTCTTCTCTCCCCAAATCCAGAGAAACACCGATGCCTGTTCTTTCCACTCCCGTGGGCCATCGCCAAATTTTTTCATCTGCACCGTGCTCAGGTCTCTCTCTCTCTCATCTCTCCCTCCCTTCCAATTCCAACCCACTCTTCCACAAATCCATCACCCCGGTGCTCGCTTGCCTCTCCCTCCCAAATCCAGCCCAAAGCCCTCGCCCACCCCACCCTCAAAACCCCTACGCCGCCTCGCCGCGCCGCCTATTGCGACAGCGCCTCACCCACCCCTAAAGCCCCGTCCGCCTAGCCCCCGCTCCCTAAGGTCCGCGTGCCGCCCGCTCCCCAAAGGCCCGTTCGTCCGAGGTGAGATGTCTGTCCCCAAAACGTGGTAATAAACGCCTTGTTCTCACCTCCTCCCACTTTCCTCTCTCCTCAGCGCCTTCCTCCTGGCGAGGCTGGCCCTCTCGGACGACTAAAAGGTGGCATCGAGCTGAGGATGCGGCGGCATCCACCAAGGATGCTTTGGTGGTAGACAGGGGCGGATCCAAGGGGGCTGGGTGGGCTGCAACCCCCCCTTGGGCCAGAAATACAAGGCGGATTTCGGCCCAACTGTTCAAATCATCCCAAAAGCATCATCAAAAGCCCAATTTTGGGTCCGCCCCTGGTGGCAGATCTAGCGCACCAACTGAATAGGGGGCAACGCAGGACGAGGCGGTGGCGCAGTGACTGGAGTCGAGATGCAACGGCGGTGGATCTTGAGCGCGGGCTGAGGACACCACGGCGATCGATCTCGCGTCCCTAGTCGGTCCAGCAGAATTTGTTTGTTACGCCTCTGCTCCCCCTTGGTTCCATGTAAATTGTTTGGCCCATATTCTCTTCTTTAATTTCCGTGGCAGCCTGGCAGACATGCTTTTGTTCACTAATGGCTCCTTCCTCTCCTTATGTTTCTCTATGGCAGGTCGTCGTTGATGAGATCTTTCGTTTCTCTGTGGCAGTACGCCGGTACCCCATTGAGGAGAGGATATAGTGCCTTGCTGAGGAAATCAAGCCATATGTACCATCACATGTTCTGCCAGTAAAATTGTTGGCGACAACACTTGTACCGACTGCATAAGTCTGTCGCTATAACTTTTTAGCGACAGATCGTTTGCCGCTATATCTAGTTTTAGCGTCAGATTGTCCATCATCGATCTCGGTGTTGTGGTGTAGTGAACACTGGTTCCTGGGTTACTTATTATTTCTTATTTTCCATCCTAATGAAATAACTCAATTCGTTTAGTGTTTTGTCATAGTTGTTTGGTGGCGACCCACCCACTCTCTTTAACGTACGTAGAAATGTCTAAAACATATATATCCAATGAAGCTATACATATTACTTGAATATATATCCTGAATCAAAATGTCCTCTATATTGAAAAGTAGGCAGCATTGCATTGGAACCTTCTCCACCAGCTGTTGAATATTCGGTCGCTTTATTTAGAAGCAAGATGGAGAACATATATAGCTAGAACTACTGAAATGAATTTTTTTGGTACTCGTATGACCTGGGTCGCAACTGGGTTGTTGGATGCGTGAACTGCATGCCTGCCTCCTTGTAGCATGGAAAATTCAGTGGACTCTTGTCGATATTCTTGTAAAATTATTGTGAAAGTAGTGTACTCAAAACACAAAGTCCTCGTCCAGGCAATAATATATACATGCTGACTAATTAAGCTTCTTCACAGCACCAACTGCTCTGACCTTGAGGCCTTGATCAGGGCTTACATGCTTGTCCTATTCACAACAACTCTTGGAAGCAAATAAAACATCCACAACATGCATGCATCCCTGAGGGCCGGGGCTGTTGACTCCTTTTCATATACTTAGTCCGACAAACAAAATAAATGAGGGCAACAACATAGCGACTTTATTTAGAACAAACAGATATTCCATATTTACAGTACCAGAGAGAGAGAGCGAGTTGTTTGGAAATGTACGACTATTATATGTGATCTTGATGGATAGCGTAGTCAAATTGTATACACTATGTGAAAAACGGTTTGTAGCAATGGAATAAATTTTTTGTAGGGGCGGTTGGTGATGGAGCCGCCCCTACAGTGGAGTGCTTGGGAGCTACGAGACCAACCACCCCTACAAATGAAACAGTAGGGGCGGCTGGTGATACGAGCCGCCCCTACAAATGGGTGAGATTTGTAGGGGCGGCTCACTCACCAGCCGCCCCCAGTGTTGCGATTTGTAGGTGCGCCTCAATCACCAGCCGCCCCTACAAATGCCGCCGCCGAAACCCGCAGGCTCCAAACCTGGACTTGGGCCTCACTTTCCCGCAGGCCTGTTAAGGCTGTCGACGATCTAAGCCCTTGATCTAAATCCAACGGCCGAAGTTCGCCCCACCAGGAACAAAACCACCCGCCGGAATTCCCAAATCCTAAGGTTTCATTCTCGTTCTCTCTCTCACCCGACGGCGCACTCTCTCTCTCCCTTACTCGCCCACCTCTCTCTCTCTCTCTCTCCCTCTAATGCCTACCTTTCTCTCCCTCTCTCGCTGCCACGGTGGCGGCGCTCGGGGTGGTGGCGCTTGCCCACCTTCCCTCTGTGGCGATGGCGCATAGGACGGCCCCAACCGGTGGCGGCGGCGTGCGGGGCGGCCCACGGGGGCGGCCACCACCCCTGGCGGCAGCGCGCGTGACGGCCCGTACCGGTGGTGGCGGCACGCGTGGCGCCCCCCCGGCAGCGGATCTAGGTCGGCCGCGCCCCTCGGCGGTGGATCCAGGGCGGGCGCGCTCCCCGACGGTAGATCCAGGGAGAGCCCATCCTCCAAGCGGCAGATCTTGGGTCGTGGCGTCCCCGGTGGTGGATTGAGGGCTGGCGTGACCGGATCTGAATCCGATGCGAGCTCCAGCAGGCCCGCGAAGATGGTTTGCTGCTGAGATGGTTCGCCGCATCACGCTCTTTTGTGACTCTCAACAGGTAGGCTTCCCTAGACTTTCCTCTTTCTTACTCTGATCTGCTGCACGGAGCAGCTGGGGAGTTCTATTCACTTGCCTTCTCTGGCCGGCTGAGAGCGTGAGCTCGATGGAGGAGTCCCTGATCTAGCCGAAGATTGGATTTTTGTGGGGTTGATTTGAGGTGTTTTTTTTGTTGCGTGATTTGGTGGAGTGGGCTTTCTCCCTTTCATTTTTGTAGCATGTTTCTTGTGTGCTGCTTCCGATTTTGTGTGATTTCTAGTCCATATCTCACACTAGAGATGACTTGCTTGACTAGTTTCATGACTGGTTTCTTGTTCTGTTTCTCATCGTTGGTTCAGTTCTTCCGATCTGAGGAGCCCCGGTGATGAACAACATGCCGATCTCTGCGTCCTCACATGGACGACGCCTTCGCGGGCCTGCTGGATCGAGCTCGCCGCTGACGACAAGTGTCAGAACTTGTTAAATTTGGTCAATCTGAATATGATAATGGATGTAATGATATTGGGTTGTGCATATGCTCAGATTTGAATTATACATATATATATATATTTATATATATATATATATATATATTCTAGTCAAATTTGAATTG
Organism: Miscanthus floridulus; assembly: GCF_019320115.1. Taxonomy (NCBI): domain Eukaryota; kingdom Viridiplantae; phylum Streptophyta; class Magnoliopsida; order Poales; family Poaceae; genus Miscanthus; species Miscanthus floridulus. The sequence continues at coordinate 50,990 of NW_027096327.1, forward strand.
TAAATTTGAAATTTTTTTTGCGGAAAAATGAACTGCAGGGGCGGCTGGTACTACGGCCGGCCCTACAAATCAATTTTGTAGAGGCAGCTGGTGTTACCAGCCGTCTTTACAAATCGATTTGTAAGGGCGGTCTGGAAAGATTTTTTTTTAATTTTAACACTTTTTGAAACTAATTTTAAATCTAACACTCTCTGTTTTTTTTAAAACTAACACTTTTGGCCACGCCTATTGCCATGGCGCAGCCAAATGCCTATGCCGCGCCATGCATGGTGGCGTGGCAGGGAGCTGACGTGGCGACGACCGGAAAGGGTCACGGTTGACATGGCAGGGCCTGCCGCGCCACCCATCTTGGCGCGGCAGTGCCGCGCCATGGAGCATGGCGCGTCAGAGGCACATAAATATCGCGAGCGAGCCCCCCGCCCGCCGCGCCTCGCCCTCCCGCCACCGCACATCGCCCTGCCGCCATAGCGCCCCCACGCGCCCCACCGCCAGCGCGCCCGGACGGCCACCCGCACGCGCCTCACCGCCAACGCCGGCCGCGCTTGCCCGCCCACGTCCGCGCCACAAACGTCGACGCGTCAAGGCCGCCCGCTCCTATCAAGGTACCCCCTCTTGATTTTATTTTATTTTGATTATTATTGATTTAGGATAATTAGTGATTTAGGATAGTTAGTGATTTAGGATAGTTAGGGTTTTATGATTGTTATTGATTTATGATAGTTAGTGATTTAGTATAGTTAGGTTAGTGAATTTGTTTGTGATTTAGGTAGGTAGTTTTTAGGTTTGAGGTTGTATGTTGTAGTATAGTTAGGATTTTGGGTTTAGGGATTGATTAGGTATTTATTATTTAGTTTATAGTTAGTTATTTAGTTAGGGATTTTGGGTATAGATACTAGTTTTCAAATGTCGGTACTTACTAATGCGTGATACGTCGATTTTGATGACTTGATGAAGTTTCGTCAAATGCTTATATTCCTAGTTAAGTTGTTTAATATGTCTGTTAATGTTACTTTGAATATGTACATGTGCTTTTATATTGTGTTCGTGTTGCATAACAAGTAGTTCAATTTTCGCAATGCTACATAATGTTAATTTGAATTTGTTAATTTGAATACTCTAATCCTTTGTTTATCAATTTAAAACAGGATGGCCCCTCCCATGCAGCACCCGTTGTACCCCATTCTTGAGGTGGAGTACGACGATCAGCACTGAGCACACATCTTGAGTGACAACGACGCAGAGGTGGCCTTGCCTCCTTTGAGGCCCCGCACGCACACCAGGGCGCACCAGTGGGACGAGCGTTATACGCCGTACATATGGCATGCTGGCTTCCTCGAGCTTGTCCGTGTTGTCAACTATGGTCTTTCGCCCCTTGACCCAGCACTACTTATTGCAGCTGTAGACAGGTGCGAGTGCCCTATTTGTACGTAAACATTCTTGTACCAAATTTCAGGCAACTAACAGTTGTTCTATTCTTATAACAGGTGGAGGCCTGAGACCCACACGTTCGACCTACCTCATGGCGAGATGACCTTGACCATGCAGGACGTGAATACTATTTTTGGCCTTCGGTTAGGGGGACTTCCTGTGACAGGGATAGTTGACAACGATCACTAGAGGGAGCTGGTGGTTCAGTTTACTGACTTTCTTCCACTGGACGATGAGGCTTCCAAGAAAAATAAGTGAGAAATTCAAGGCTATTTAATACTTGCATTGCTTTCCTACATCCATCGGGTCTCATTTTCTTTGATCCATTTCAATAAAAGTTCTGGTGTGTCATCGTCCTGGATCATAGAGCACTTTGATTACTTGGACCCACAGGTTGAGGAGGCTCGGATCGACAGGTTCGCTCGAGTGTGGCTCTGGCACTTTCTTGGTGCTTTCCTCTTTCTAGATGCCTCGGGCAACACCATCAGCTGGATCTTCCTTGACATACTACGCCAGCCGTGGGAGAACATAGCGGCATATAGCTAGGGCAACGCAGTCCTGGCATGGACGTATCAACAGCTATGCATTGCCTGCCATCGCACCTCAGGGTATGCGAACCTTGGGGTTGCTCGTACCTACTCCAGGTTTGGTGTTGGGAACGATGGCCCGTTGGGAGGCCCCTTAATACTGGTTTACCGGTAAGTACTTCGGTTCATTATATTCTTCGATATGGTTACATATGATGAGTTTATTAATAGCTAATTCATTATCGTGTTTAATGCAGCAATGGAACGGGCAGGATACACTCCCTACAGCTCTGTTTATCTGGACAGAACTAGAGTTAGTTAGAGGGAATGCGAGGCACAAGTACATGGAGTACAAGGACGGTCTCGATGTCCTGACACAGCACCAGGTTACACTCTCTTTACTATCATACATGTGTCTTGTTCGATGTACACTATATCACAGCCTAACTAAATTACGAAATGTTCAGGTGCATTGGTGTCCTTGGGATGCTCCAGAGCTCCAGTACTATCTCAGTCCTGTCACTAGGGACGAGTCAGAGGAGTATCGCTGCAACGTCCCTCTTATTTTCTTCCACGTGGTCGAGATTCACTTGCCCGTCAGGATCTGTAGACAGTTTGGAAGAATGACAGGCTGCCCACCACCGCTTTACTCCACCAACCAAGGATTGCACGGGTGCGTTATCGATTAATAACAAGGCTACAATTCAGAGGTGTGTGGTATAACTAACATCGTTTTGTTGTAGGTATGACCGTAGGAAGAGGTACAAGACCAAGGATTGGCACGTGACATACAATGCGCACATCCACTTGTGGGAGACTAGGGAACGACAGCCGGTCCATGCGGATCCTCCACACGACCAGCACACCTTCGACGAGTACCTGCGCTGGCTTCACAGGCCTATGAGGACACATATCAAGCCCCCGTACACTGAGGAGGCGATTGACGAGGACTCGGAGGAAGATGTGTATGACGTTGCCACTAGAGAGGACACACAGCTATAGAGAGCCCCGCTACAAAGATACGTGGTAAGATACTAGAATAGTACAATTTGTTATCCATTTGGTATTAAGTATGTATACTAAAACTGTTCAACCGTGTTTCTGTACCCAGGCGACACAATTGTCGAGCCTGTCCAACGAAGCAGCGTTCTGTCTTCACGAGTCTAGAGGGCAGGGGTCAGGCGTTCTCGAGGCTTTTGTGGAGGTAAACATAAACTGGTCCGTTCCAAAAATGTTTCTTTAGTGTATATGCGTTTGGGAAATGCACTAACTTTAACGTCTATTTATGCAGAAGGTGAAGAAGACCTACAGGAACCTAGCTCAAAAGCTGAGCTACATGGACACTCCTTATGAGGAACCGCCACTCCCAGCATGGTCGGGGGCACGTCTTCAGCCTCTTTGAGGACACCAGCCGGCTCTTCTCTGCCGGTGACAGGTGCCACTTTCGTGGTGCGTACACCACCACATCATAGCGCTGGGAAGGACTGTCGATGTTTTAACACCGGTAACCCGCCACGGGGTATCCGGGATGGTGATTTGTTCGGAGGGGTATCGGCGTTTGTAGGATCTCGATGGTAAATGCAGGGAGACAATGATTTATACTGGTTCGGCACGCTGGAAAGTCACGGTGCCCTACGTCCAGTCTGGTGTGGATAGTATATTGCGCCCTGCGCTATTTGTTGTGTTGCGATGTATGTTGTGGTTGTGAGTTCTGTCGGTTATGTGTAGGTGCCGATCTAGGGACCCCTGCCCTCCTTTATATAGTCCAGGAGAGGCGGTAGTCCTAGTCGGTTACAAAGTAGAGATCCTAGTAGGATTACGTGTAACTAGTCCTAGTAGGATTACATGTAGGGAATCCTAGTTGGACTAGGTCTTCTTCTCTCTTCTCCGTGGGAAACCCCATGGGTCCCGTATCGACAAGCCCCCGAGCATCTCATGGATGAGCTTCGGAAGCCTTGTTATTCTTCTTCGTCTTCGTTGAGTTGTTGTAAATCCGTTCCAGGTTCTTCTAAAGTGAAACCTTGAGATGGTCTTCTTTTGGTTGGTTCGTCATGACTGATGTGCACTTATTTTCTAAAAAAGTGCACTCAGTGAGTGTAGCCCCCGAGCCTCTTGCTTGTTGGGACAAGAAGCCAGAGGGTCCCTTTAGTCTTCTTGGTTGCTCCGAGTTCTTTTTCGGTGGGTGCAATTTTTTGTAAAAATTGCACTCACTGAGTGTAGCCCCCGAGCCTCTTGCTTTTGCTTGCAAAAGTTGGAGGGTCTAGATTCTTGTCTTCAAAAATTTCTAGGGTTATGTATCCCGCAACCCCCGAGCCTTCTCCGAGTTCTTTTCTTTCGAAAAGAAATCGGATGAAGGGTCTTGATGTGTTGTCGTTTGTTGTAGTCTTGAGTTCTTGTATTCTTGGTCCTTCGTCTTTAAATCCGAGCCCCCGGGCGTAGTTGAAGCGAATGCCGAACCCCTGAGCTTAGTGTTTGACTAAGCCATGATGTTCTTCTGAGTTGTTTTTATTCATCCAGGTCGTTTCTAGACTTCTCTGGTTCTTGATGTACCTCTTCCAGGTTGTTTGCACTTCGTCCAGGTTCTTTCTGAACTTGTATGTACCTCATCCGAGTTGTTTTCTGATCACTCCAGGTTCTTTTTTGTCTTGATTTCTGTTCCCAACTTGTCTGGGTTGTTTTTCTTCAATATGGGTTCTTTCTGATCTTGACTTGGTCTCTGTCTCTCCTTGTTGGGGTTCTTTTCTGATCAATCCGGGTTCTTTCTAAGCTCGTCTTGGTTCTTGCCGCACCTTGTCGGGGTTCTTTTTTGATCAATCTGGGTTCTTTCTAAGCTTGTCTTGGTTCTTGCCGTACCTCATCGGGGTTCTTTTTTGATCAAACCAGGTTGTTTCTTAACTTATCTGAGTAAAGTAGCTCTCAGGAGCATGTTTTTCCTGATCTCATGGTACAGATGTAGCTTTCCTGCATGTTAAACATAAAAATATGTTGTAAATGACATTCCGGATATAAAGTGGGGAGCATGTCCCATATTTGAATAATCAATCAGGGGCGGGCCCCGGCATTATGAAATGCATATAAACTTTTTGCGTCTTGCTCTTGCTAGGCCATGCAAATTCCTCAGGTAGTGTCCTGTTACGTTTAAGCACTTGAATCTCGCGTATGGTTCAGAGGTTCATTGACGTGACCATCCATTTGAGTAGACAAGCTTCACAGATTAAGGCATGTTCTACCTGAGGACTTTAGCGACCGTTAAGAGAAGACTTAGAGCACTATGTTTGCTCGCATGATGATTGTAGAGCACTATGTTTGCTCGCATGATGATTTTTTGTGTCTTCCCTTGCTAGGTTGGTTAATTTCCTGGGTAGTAGCCTGTTACGTTTAAGCACTTGAATCTCGCGTATGGTTCAGAGGTCCATTGATGTGACCACCCATATGGTTCAGAGGTTCTTTGACGTGACCATCTGTATGGTTCAGAGGTTCATTGACGTGACCATCCATTCGAGAAAACAAGCTTCACGAATTAAGGCTTACTATCCGAGGAAATTAACAGCCGTTAAGGGAAGATGATATGGCCACAGAGGCATACGAATAATATCCGGAATGTAAAAAATTAAAGCATCACTTAGCTTGGTTCATGGCAGAGTTGTTGACCACCGCAGCCGGGTAGTCGATCGGTGCGCCATTTAGCCTAGTAGCTGGTCACCGTAGTCGGATATCATATCCGAGTTGTTTGCGGAGGTCGTGTGTTCCTTTCGCTTAAATTGTTTCCAAGTACTCGGACTCCTCGGCTGAGTAGTCGGTCTTGGCTTGCTTGCTATCTGGCTTGGACGACTTGTTTCTTGATTCGGCTTGCTTCCGTGTTGTGGTAGCAATCGGTCAGATGCTTGGTACTTGGCTGCTCGCGACTTGATAGCTTGCTTGTTGACGTAGTTGATTCAAGTACAAGATGATTCTCCCGTACGACCATATGTTGGCATAGTGATGGATCCAGACGTGATGCATGCATGGGCACTCGCATGTCTCTTGTATCTTGTATGTATATGTGTATATATGCCTCAATATTTAATTGGCTTGCATGCTCGTCTCTGATTAATGGTGTGGACTTCTTTCTTGCGTCATCAACATGTCATGGAGCTTGTAGAACATGAATAATTTGCTTGCTTTTTTGCTAGCTGGATCCGTATTGTAGTCGGCTTGCTTGCTAGTTTGCTCAGTGCAATCGGACATGGTGCTTCTGGATCAAACTTTGGGTATTGATGTGGCTGGATGTCATAAACTGACATGGGGTTTGAATTTTAGAGTCTGAGTCATCATCGTGACTGCTTGATCTTGTCTCTTGTGTATGAGTATATACACATATATGTTGGCCTTGCTTGCTTCCTCATCCTTGTCGTGCTCCTCCGTTTGATTGGACTGGTGAAAATTTTCATGTACTTGTCGTATCAGAGTAGAATTAGTATCCGAATTCGAGTAGACATCACCATGACTTCTTGCCGTAGTTGATGCTGACCGATCCTTTTTTGGCTTTGAGATGTATTGGACTCAGATGAATTGTGGTGCTGATTGACTTGTTCTAGGGAAAGCTCTGACTTGCATGTTGCTTGATCGCTTGTAGTCTTCAGTGGCAGTGCTTGTTGACCGGCTACTGGAGTTGGGATCCCGTGCGGATGTTATCGTCCATGTCGACGAGAGTTGTAGCGAGTTGTCGACGAAAACCGCACTGAGTTGTCGACGAGGCCGATGAGAACCGCGACAAATCTTGATCTTAAGGTCCACCGAGCTCTCGAATGCAAAGCGCCAAGAGCCCCTACCTGGCGCGCCAGCTGTCGATGTTTTAACACCGGTAACCCGCCATGGGGTACCCGGGACAGTGATTTGTTCGGAGGGGTATCGGCGTTTGTAGGAACTCGATGGTAAACACAGGTTGACAACGATTTATACTGGTTCGGCACGCCGGAAAGTCACGGCGCCCTACGTCCAGTCTGGTGTGGATAGTATATTGCGCCCTGCGCTGTTTGTTGTGTTGCGAGGTATGTTGTGGTTGTGAGTTCTGTCGGTTATGTGTAGGTGTCGATCTAGGGACCCCTGCCCTCCTTTATATAGTCTAGGAGAGGTGGTAGTCCTAGTCGGTTACAAAGTAGAGATCCTAGTAGGATTACGTGTAACTAGTCCTAGTAGGATTACATGTAGGGAATCCTAGTTGGACTAGGTCTTCTTCTCTCTTCTCCGTGGGAAACCCCATGGGTCCCGCATCGACAAGGACCCTGCAACCGAGGATGATGATGACAACGACGACAACCCCCCGGGCTTCCACAGACAGCACGACCAGTGGTACGATTGGCCGTAGGACAAGATCAGTAGGTCTCAGCTAGGTGGTGCCCCGCTTGGTACCCAAGGCGCCTCACAGGTACTAACAAAGGTAGTTTCTTTAAATACGTAGGCTACATGAACTAACAAACATAAAGAATTCTAAGTAATCGTGCATATCATATACTTGCAAGGTACGAGCCGTACGCACCGGCGATGCGACCACACTGACGTTGGCTACACTCCCAATGTGTTGCCAACAAATCTGAAGAGATAGAGGCGTCCGAGGGATCCTTACACTCCTGGGTCTTAGTTTGTTAGGTCGAACTAATATTGGCATCCGAAACTTGCAGGCTTAGTTGGTTATGTTATGTCGAACTTATGTCAAACCAATGAAAATATTATGTGGCAGCTTGTCAACTTGCGCACGAACTTCATTTATTTGCTTCATATTCGTTTCAATGCATCGCAACATCATTGTAGGTGAGATTAAGTAGTAACTAGTTCAGAAACCGGCAGTCCCGAGGTATCTCGACGCCAGGGTCCATGGTCGCGTCGCTACCGATCCTACAATATGGGCCCAAAAAAATAAGTTTTTTCCCTTAAAAAATATTCGTTTCAATCCGATCCAATTTTTCGTAGTCGATTAGTTAACATGGTGGTTAACCGTGTTATGAAAAAAAAATCATTGGCTTATCAAATTCTCTATTCGGCCATGAAAAAGATTAAACAAAGGACAGAAACAAATCCACTATTGGTTTTACGTCGAGCAATACCTAGAGTAACTCCCACTATCGGCGCGGAAAGTTCCGATTAAACCGGCCAGGTACCGCCGCGCCATACTCCTTGGCGTAGCACTGCCGCGCCATGCATGGTGGCGCGGCAGGCCCTGCCACGTCACCGGTCAGCGATACCGGTCGTCGCCACGTTAGCTCCCTGCCGCGCCACCATGCATAGCGCGGCACAGGCATTTGGCCACGCCATGGCAATAGGCGTGGCCAAAAGTGTTAGTTTTTGTTGAAACTAGCGGTTTCAGACAGCGTGGGGGTGACTGAGGCCTCCGCCCGTCAGACATCGCTCTCGGGCAGAGACTCGGGATAGGCACGACAGGAGAGCGTGTAGGAAGCTGGCACGGAAAGCTAGGGTTTCATTAATTCATTCACCACCCGTCTGCACGGTTATAAGTGTTCCCTATTTATAGGGCTCAACTACTTCTTGACAGAATTTATTACAATGCCCCTCAACTGCTACAGTACATTCCTGGAATATTCCGCCGCTAGCCTCTTGTTTGCGGGGCAATCCTGCCACACCGTCTTCAAGCAATGGGCCTCCATGAGCGGCCGGCCCACCATGCCTTGGTCTTCGGCCCAAAGGCAAAGGTTCCCGATGCTGGCCTCCATCTTCAGGGGCGCGCCGTTGCCTCGGCGGGTCTCCGCCGGTCTGGTCGGAGACATCATCCGTAGGTCTCCGCCTAGCCGCATGGGGGCCATGGTTCCCGACGCTGGCCTCCGTCTTCAGGGGTGCACCATTGACTTGGTGGGTCTCCACCGGTCCGGTCGGAGACATCATCCGTAGGTCTCCGCCCGGCCGCGCGGGGGCCATGCTGGCGCGCTTGCGCATACCACGGGCGCCTGCGCTTGAGTACCTGCACACACTTAGGCAAGATTGTTTGTTTGATTAGTTCAGAGGTAGCGCGGCCTCCGCCCTCATTGCCGGAGACGCCCGTAAACCGAAGCGGGGCGGTGTCCG
>NW_027096328.1:0-120000 GCF_019320115.1 Miscanthus floridulus
AAGTGAGGGGACACATGACATGCATCGCATGACCGAACGCTGAGGTCCAGCATCTGGTTGATCGGACCAGAGCATCCGGTCACCTCGAGTTGTGCCCAGTGAAGGGGTACAACGGCTCTATTTCATGGGGGCTTCTATTTAAGCCCCATGGCTGTTTGAAGCTCACACCTTTGGCCATTTGCATTGACATAGCAACCTTATGAGCTTAGCCAAAGCCCTCCCACTCATCTCCGTCATTGATTCATCTTTGTGAGATTGGGAGAGAATCCAAGTGCATTGCTTGAGTGTTTGCATCTAGAGGCACTTGGTATTCGTGTTTCGCTATAGGATTTGCTTGTTACTCTTGGTGGTTGCCACCACCTAGATGGCTTGGAGCAGCGAGGATCATTGAGCAGAGGGTGGTGATTGTCTCTGGCTCCGATCGTGGTGATTGTGAGGGGTTCTTGACCTTTCCCCAGCGGAGAGCCAAAAGTTACTCTAGTAAATTGCTCATGGCTTGTGTGATCCTCATCTTGTGTTGGTTGTGTGGCACCCTATTGAGGGTTTAGCATGTGATGCCAATTAGCGCCTAAACCTCCAAGTGAGTGAATCGCCACAATGAGGATTAGCTTGCCGACAAGCAAGTGAACCTTGGTAAAAATCATTGTGTCATCATTTGATTTCGAGATGATTGGTCTTCATTGTATTCACTCTTGTGATTGATTGGCTCCTTCCGCGACATGGCGGTATAACTATCTTGCTTACTCTCTTTACATTACCACAAACTAGTTGTCAAGCTCTTTAGTGTAGCTAGTTGTGAGAGCTTGTTAGTTTGGTTGGTGTGACTCTTTAGTTAGCTTTTGAGAGCACACTAACTTAGTGTAGTGTTATAGCTATTGTGTGAATAGATACTATCTAAACTAGAATTGTGGTAGGTGGCTTGCATTTTTAGTAGGCTAGCATAACACTTGCTTCACCTCATAATTGTCTAACCCTTTTGCTAAGTGTTGTTGTAGAAATTTTATTAGGCTATTCACCCCACTCTAGCTATTAGGACCTTTCAAGTGGTATCAGAGCCGAGGTCATCGTGATTTGAGGCTTAACAACCTTCGGTGTAAAAATGGCTTAAATCAACAACACTAAGAAGCCACCCTAATTTGATGGCTTAAATTATCCCTATTGGAAGGCTAAGTTGACAACATATATCAAGTCAATCAATAGGAAGGTTTGGAAGGTGGTGGAGACAAAGATTGAGATTGAAGATGAAGAGGCTCCCACCGCCACTAAAGAAATGCTACTCCAAAACAATGACATTGCTCTTAGTGCCATCCATGATGTTTTAGATGAGAGAACCTTTGAGAAAATAAAGAACATTGAGAGAGCTCATGAGGCATGGAAGAAATTGAAGGAATCATTTGAGGGCACTCAAGCCGTGAAGGGTGCAAAGTCATACATCCTCAAAGAGAAGTTTGCAAGCTTCAAGATGAAGGAAGATAAGAGTGTGCCGGAGATGTTTCATAGGCTTCAAGTGCTTGTCAATGATCTCAAAGCACTTGGAGAAGAGGTGAAGGACAAGGACTTCTCCCATAAGTTCTTGAGATGTCTACCTTCAAGATTTGGTACATTGGTCACTATTCTAGTAAGGAGTGGTTTGGACACCATGACACCAAACCAAGTGTTGGGAGATATAATGACCGATGATACATATAGAGATGAAGATGAGAAGGAAGAAAAGAAGAAGAAGAAAGATGAGAAGAAGGATGAGAAGAAGAAGAGCGTGGCATTCAAGGCCACATCATCTAAGGGCAAAGCAAAGCAAGAAACATCAAGTGAAGATGATGACTCATGGGATGATGGTGATGATGAGAAGATGGCTCTCTTTGTCAAGAGATTTGGCAAGTTCATGTTGAAGAAGGGCTACCATGCTAGAAGAAAGAAATCTTCATCCAAGAACAAGGAAGAGTCAAGGAGATGCTTCAATTGTAGAAGCAAAGGTCATCTTATTGCTCAATGTCCATACAATAGTGATAAAGATGATGACAAGAAGAACAAGAAGAAGGAGAGGAAAGAAAAGAAAGAGAAGAAGGACAAGATGACCTTCAAGAAGAAGAAGGGTGGTTTATATGTGGTCACTTGGGATAGTGATGCTTCCTCAAGTGATGATGATGATAGTGATGATGACAAGACCACCAAGAAGAAGGCACTTGCAAGCATTGCAATCAATGAGAAGCCTTCTCTCTTCGACACTCCATCATGCTTCATGGCTAAGGCCACTAAGGTACAAACTTGTGATGATGGAAGTGATAATGAACATGATAGTGAAAATGATAGTGATAGTGATGATGATGAACCTACCAAAGATGAATTATTTGACATGCTAGAAGATGCTAAAGAACACTTTGACATTAAGAGAAGGGAATGCAAGAGCTTGAATAAGCAGGTAAAAGCCCTTAAGCAAGCCCTTGATGAGCTCAAAGCAACTCATGAGAGGCTAGAGGAAGCCCATGAGAAGCTTGGCAAGGCTCACAAGAAGCTTGAAAAAGCTCATTCCTCTTTGCTTAATGAGCAAAATAAAAAGAAGCATGTTGAGACTTGTGATGTAGGTTTAACTTGGGATATAATTGATGAATCACTATCTATACCTATCATTGTTCCACACACTAACCCTTCTTGTAGTACTACTACTTTCACCTCATCTAGTAGTGATGGTCTCACTTGTGATACCTCACTAGTGGTTGAGAATGAGAATCTCAAGAAGGAGGTCAACAAGCTCACTCACACCTTGGCTAAAGCCTATGGTGGTGAGGACCGCTTGCTTATATGCTTGGGTAGCCAAAGAGCTTCTCTCTACAAAGATGGATTGGGCTATACCCCCAAGAAAGGCAAGGCGGCCTTTGCTCCCCACAAGACTAGTTTTGTGAAGAACAATGGTCGGTTTTGCACTAGTTGCAAGCAAGTTGGTCATATAGAGCAAAAGTGCATGAACAAGAAGTCACAAGCTAATGTATCCTCCATTAAGCTTGATTCATGCTATATGCTTACCAAGGGTGCAAATGGTGTAAAGGCTAAGTTCATTGGTAAACCATGGATGGGCTTAAAGAAAAAAGCCATTTGGGTACCAAAGAGCTTAGTGACTAACCTTCAAGGACCCAAGCAAGTTTGGGTACCTAAAAAGAATTGATCTTCTTTTGTAGGTTAATTACAAAGCCGGAGGAAGGCATTGGGTTCTTGATAGTGGGTGCACTCAACACATGACTAGTGATGCAAGAATGTTCAACTCAATCAACACCAATGGCAATGATGGTTATGATAGTATCACATTTGGTGACAATGGCAAAGGCAAGGTCAAAGGGCTTGGTAAGATTGCAATATCTAATGACATGAGCATATCCAATGTGTTGTTAGTAGAGAGCTTGAACTTTAATTTGCTATCCGTGGCTCAATTGTGTGATCTTGGATTCAAATGCATATTTGGGGTAGATGATGTAGAGATCATAAGTGTAGATGGCTCTAACTTGATCTTCAAAGGCTTTAGATATGAGAATCAATACTTGGTTGATTTCAATGCTAGTGAAGCTAGATTATCTACATGCTTGTTCACTAAGTCTAGCATGGGTTGGTTATGGCATAGAAGGCTTGGTCATGTTGGAATGAAACAATTGAATAGATTGGTCAAGCATGACTTGGTTAGAGGCTTGAAAGATATTGTGTTTGAGAAGGATAAACTTTGTAGCTCTTGTCAAGCCAGCAAACAAGTTGGAAACACCCATCCTAAGAAAAGCATGATGAGCACTAGCAAAGCATTTGAGTTATTGCACATGGATTTGTTTAGGCCAACACAATACACTAGCATTGGTGGAAATAAATATGGCTTTGTGATAGTGGATGATTACACTAGATACACATGGGTATTCTTTCTAGTGGACAAAAGTGATGTATTTGCAACATTCAAATCTTTTGTCAAGGGCATTCACAATGAGTTTGAAACAACCATCAACAGAGTTAGAAGTGACAATGGTAGTGAGTTCAAGAACACTAGAATTGATGAGTTATGTGATGAATTTGGAATTAGACATCAATTCTCGGCCAAGTACACCTCACAATCAAATGGCCTTGTTGAGAGGAAGAATAGGACAATCATTGATATGGCAAGGTCTATGCTTAGTGAGTACAATGTGAGTCAATCCTTTTGGGCCAAAGCTATCAACATGGCTTGCTATTGTAGCAACTGTCTCTATTGTCACCCATTGAAAGAGAAGACACCATATGAGCTCTTGAATGGTAGAAAGCCCAACATTGCATATTTTCGGGTCTTTGGTTGCAAATGCTATATCTTGAAGAAAGGCACTAGATTGGGCAAGTTTGACAAGAAATGTGATGAAGGATTCCTACTTGGTTATTCCACTACAAGTAAAGCATATAGAGTTTGGAATTTGGTTAGTGGTACTCTTGAGGAAGTTCATGATGTTGAATTTGATAAAACCAAGGGTTCACAAGTAGAGAATGAGAACTTGGAAGATGTTAGAGGCATTCAACTTTTAAATGCCATGAAGAACATGGATATTGGTGAATTGAGGCCTAGGCAAGTGAATGATGATAAAGATGATCAAGTACAAGTGCTCTCTAACTCAAATGTGCAAGATGATGCAACTCAAGCTAGTACAAGTGGCTCTCATGACAATGAACAAGATCAAGTGGCTAGTACATCATCTCAACCAAATGATCATGCAAGTGTAGGCAATCAAGTTCCAATCCTCCAACCAACCAATATTGTAAGGAATCATCCATTGGACACTATCATTGGTGATATTTCAAGAGGTGTGCAAACTAGATCAAGATTGACTTCATTTTGTGAGCACTTCTCTTTTGTGTCATCCATTGAACCAAAGAAGATAGATGAAGCATTGAAGGATGTTGATTGGGTGAATGCTATGCATGAAGAGTTGAACAACTTCACAAGAAATCAAGTATGGAAGTTAGTAGAGAGACCAAAGGGACATAATGTGATTAGAACCAAATGGGTCTTTAGAAACAAGCAAGATCAAGATGGGATAGTAGTAAGGAACAAAGCAAGATTGGTAGAACAAGGCTATACACAAGTTAAAGGTCTTGACTTTGGAGAAACATATGCCCCGGTTGCTAGATTGAAAGCAATGAGAATCTTGCTAGCCTATGCTTGTGCCCACAACATCAAACTCTATCAAATGGATGTTAAGAGTGCATTTCTCAATGGTTATATCAATGAAGAAGTGTATGTTGAGTAACCTCCCGGTTTTGAAGATGATGAGAAGCCCAACCATGTGTACAAGTTGAAGAAGGCATTGTATGGCTTGAAGCAAGCACCTAGAGCATGGTATGAGAGATTGAGGGACTTCCTACTCTCAAAAGGGTTCATGATGGGCAAGGTTGACACCACTCTTTTCATCAAGAAGATTGGCAAAGACTTGTTTGTGTTGCAAATCTATATTGATGACATTATATTTGGATCAACCAATCAAGATTTTTGTGATGAGTTTGAAAAGATGATGGTTAATGAGTTTGAGATGTCCATGATTGGAGAGTTGAGTTACTTCCTTGGTCTTCAAATCAAGCAATTGAAGAATGGTACATTTATGAGTCAAGGCAAGTACATTAAGGACATGATCAAGAAGTTTGGCATGAGTGATAGCAAAGCCATTAGCACACCAATGGGAACAAATGGCAACTTGGATAGTGATGCAAGTGGCAATATGGTGGATCAAAAATTGTATCAATCTATGATTGGAAGCCTACTCTATGTGACCGCATTAAGACCGGATGTCATGTTTAGTGTATGCATGTGTGTAAGATTTCAAGCCTCACCAAGGGAAAGTCATTTAAAGGCTACAAAGAGAATATTGAGGTACTTGAAGCATACACCAAATGTTGGATTGTGGTATCCCAAAGGAGCAAAGTTTGAGCTAGTTGGTTACTCCAACTCGGATTATGCGGGATGCAAGGTTGAAAGGAAAAGCACTTTGGGCACATATCAATTGTTGGGAAGATCACTTGTTTCATTGTCATCAAAGAAGCAAAATAGTGTTGCATCATCAATCGTCGAAGCCGAATACATATTCACCAGTAGTTGTTGTGCACAAATACTTTGGATGAAGGCCACTTTGAGTGACTTTGGAATCAAGTTCAAGAAAGTGCCATTGCTATGTGACAATGAGAGTGCAATCAAGTTGACCAACAATCCGGTTCAACATGCAAGAACAAAGCACATTGATGTCCGCCACCATTTCATAAGAGATCACCAACAAAAAGGGGACATTTGCATTGAGAGTGTAGGCACCGAAGATCAACTTGCCGATATATTCACCAAGCCATTGGATGAGAAAAGGTTTTGCAAGCTAAGGAATGAGTTGAACATATTGAATTTCTCAAATATGTGTTGATGCACCCCCCCCACTCATATGACATGCCTCTCCTTCAAGCAATCTAAGGTAAAAGTTGATTGGCATGGCATACATCCTTGCTAAGGACTTGTTTAGTGCATCTAGACATCTTTCACATTTTATTAGGCTCATTCATGAAAAATCAAATGAATTTGATGATTGTATGGTACCACTATTTCTTGTATGCTTAATTTGATCTAGTGGTAGCATATGACATGTTTGTGGGCTTGTAAACCTAGTGTTTAATCTAGAAAATAAGCTCTAAGTGTTTAACTCAACATGGTACAAAATAACCCTTATTTGGAGGTATGAAGAAGCTTGTCCTTGGATCAAACCGAGTTAAATATCTTTGGCAAATATTCTAGTTTGAACCAAATTTGGGAATACGATCCTCACCCCATTGATTGACGTTGATAATCTCAACCTATCTACATTTTGAACCTTTGTGGTCATTGATGACAAAGGGGGAGAAAATAGTGTACAAAGATAGTGAAAAGGCACCAGAGGGGAAGAGAATTAAAGATATAAATGATAGGGGAGAATTTGACATAGGGGGAGAGATATGACAAAGGAAAGGGATCAATTAAAATTTTGAGAACACAAGTAGGGGGAGCAAGCTCATGAACTTGTATGGTGCATTTGAATGTGCATTTCATATGTTTGCTTGCATGGCACAAGTTTTAAACTTCAATATCCATTAAAGATGTCAACGGGGCCCCGTTCCCTGATTCCCCGTGGGGAATTCACCCATTAGGGGACGGGGATGGTACAAATCTTATCCCCATGGGGAATTAAATGGGGGAAAAATCATCCCCATAGGGTATGATAGGGGCGAGGATGGTATACATGCCCCCGTCCCCGTTCCCCGCGGGGACCCGAAATGTTTAAGGCCCATTTAAGAAGGCCCAAATCCTGTGTACGTATATAAGGCAATTTCTAACCCTAACCTTATCCTTTCCATTCTTTCCAGACTCCCAATCCCCTCCCCCGTCCCCCCTAGCCGCCGCTGCCGCCTACAAGTCGCACGCACGCCCCAGAGCACAAAACCCCCAACCCCACTCCCCACCTCGCATCCTTCTCGTCCCCGTCGCAATCGCAACCCCCGCCGGCGCTACCTAGGTCATGCCACACGCCACCTCTCCCCCAGCTCCGACGATGTCGGCGCCCTCCGATGCCGCACCGGCAGTATCTAGGCCCGCGCCCACGACCACCGCCGCCGCCTCCAGCGGCGGGTTCACCTTCAAGCTCCACCCACTTGTCATCGTGAACATCTCCGACCACCACACCTGCGTCAAGGCGTAGGCCGCCTGCTCTGGGGATAGCTCCTCCTCCTCATCCATGGCGGGGGTAGGGGCGGGGGCCGGGCAGCCGCCGAGGGTGTTCGGGTGTGTGATCGGGGTGCAACGTGGGCGGACCATGGAGATCTTCAATAGCTTCGAGCTCGTGCTTGACCTCATCTCAGGCACCCTCGACCGCGCCTTCCTCAAGAAGAAGCAGGAGCTCTGTAAGCTCCTACTCGAATCTAGGGATTTTTTTAGGGTTTCACGATGCCTAGAATCATAGGGAATGCTAGGGTTTCATGGATGGTTTGATGATTTCTTTGTTATGGCTGTGGCTGTGTAGATAAGAAAGTGTTCCCTGACTTCTACGTGCTCGGCTGGTACTCCACTGGAAGCGATCTACACGACACCGACATGCAAATCCACAAAGCCGTGAGTTTTTACAACCTTTTCTTCAAGTCCTTGAATCTGTTATCTGTGTGACAATGTCACATTATGCTTGGGCATTGGTGTTTGCCCATGTTGATGGCTTGATGCGGGGATGGGGATCCCTGTGGGGATTAAATCCTCGAGCGGGAACGGGGATGGGGAAGAAATGCTCCCCATGAGCCTTCACAGGGATGGGGACAGGGGAAATTTTCCCCCACAGGGACGGGGATGGGGCAGTAGCCCCCAACGGGGAATTCCCCATTGACATTTCGAATATCCATACTTGTGTGATGTATGCTAGTTGTAGACTTGAATGATAAAATGAAAATCTAGCATGTATAGGTTATCTAGTGATTTCATCTCAAAGTTTTTCCTAGTGGTATCTAGCTAACAATGGTGCTAAGGATGGTATATTGGTGCACTCCGATTGGTATCACGCTTCAAAGGTCCATCTTTTATACCTTAGCATCATTTGGTAGACATTGTCTCCTATATTTCCTATCTAAGCATATGTGCAAGCTATAATCCAAACTCTTAGCACATATGTAGGGGGGCAATTGGTACCATATGGAGTTCATGAAACTTGTCCATATCCTTTTACACATGGTAAATATGCTTGGGCAAGCAACATAGATTCAATTGAATTTCAATTCATATCTTTGTATAAGGGTTGTCATCAATTATCAAAAAGGGGGAGATTGAAGGCTCTAGTTTGGTTTTGGTGAATTGATGAAACCCTAAGTGCTAACCTAGTTTATCAAGTGATCATGAGATAGGTAGCACACTCCAAGTGGTGAAGCAAATGAAGATCATAACATGATGATGGTGATGCCATGGTGATGATCAAGTGCTTGGACTTGAAAAGAAGAAAGAGAAAAACAAAAAGCTCAAGGCAAAGGTATAAATTGTAGGAGCTATTTTATTTTGGTGATCAAGACACTTAGAGAGTGTGATCACATTTAGGTTTGATAGCCATACTATTAAGAGGGGTGAAACTCGTATCGAAATATAGTTATCAAAGTGCCACTAGATGCTCTAACTCATTGCATATGCATTTAGGATCTAGTGGAATGCTAACACCCTTGAAAATGTTTGTGAAAATATGCTAACACATGTGCACAAGGTGATACACTTGGTGGTTGGCACATTTGAGCAAGGGTGAAGAAGATAGAGGTGAAAAGGAGTTAGTCTCGCTGGTCATACAGTGACCGGACGCTGGTCTTAGAGGGACCGGCACGTCCGGTCAGTTGCAGTAGCGAAGACGCTGGCGTCGGTCACTGACCGGACGTTGGGTCACTCAGCGACCAGACGCTGGAAGGCTATGTCCAGTCACACTGCTGAGCAATGCACAGAAGTGTTGTCGAGTGACCGGACGCTGGCTGTCTCCGGTCAAGGGTGACCGGACGTGTCCGATCGAGAAAAGTCATCTCTGGATGCTTACTAGAAATGACCGAACGCTAAGGGTTCAGCGTCCGGTCACTTTAGCTACAGCATCCAGTCAACTCATCACCATTGAGATTGGGCGCTCAGCATTCAAAGAGTGGGGACACGTGGCATGCATCGCGTGACCGGACACTGAGGTCCAGCGTCGGGTCGATCGGACCAGAGCGTTCGGTCACCCCGAGTTGTGCCCAGTGAAGGGGTACAACGGCTCTATTTCGTGGGGGCTTCTATTTAAGCCCCATGGCCAGTTGAAGCTCACACCTTTGGCAATTTGCATTGACATAGCAACCTTGTGAGCTTAGCCAAAGCCCCACTCATCTCCATCATTGATTCATTATCTTTGTGAGATTGGGAGAAAATCCAAGTGCATTGTTTGAGTGTTTACATCTAGAGGCACTTGGTGTTTGTGTTTCGCTGCAGGATTCGCTTGTTACTCTTGGTGGTTGCTGCCACCTAGACGGCTTGGAGCAGCAAGGATCGTTGAGCGAAGGGTGGTGATTGTCTCTGGCTCCGATCGTGGTGATTGTGAGGGGTTCTTGACCTTTCCCCGGTGGAGAGCCAAAAGGTACTCTATTAAATTGCTCGTGGCTTGTGTGATCCTCATCTTATGTTGGTTGTGCGGCACCCTATTGAGGGTTTGACGTGTGATGCCAATTAGCGTGTGAACCTCTAAGTGAGTGAATCGCCACAATGAGGACTAGCTTGCCGGCAAGCAAGTGAACCTCGGTAAAAAATCATTGTGTCATCATTTGATTCCGAGGTGATTGGTCTTCATTGTATTCACTCTTGTGATTGATTGGCTCATTCCTCGACACGGCGGTATAACTATCTTGCTTACTCTCTTTACATTACCGCAAACTAGTTGTCAAGCTCTTTAGTGTAGCTAGTTGTGAGAGCTTGTTAGTTTGGTTGGTATGACTCTTTAGTTAGCTTTTGAGAGCACACTAACTTAGTGTAGTGTTATAGCTATTGTGTGAATAGATACTATCTAAACTAGAATTGTGGTAGGTGGCTTGCATTTTTAGTAGGCTAGCGCAACACTTGCTTTGCCTCATAATTGTCTATCCCTTTTGCTAAGTGTTGTTGTAGAAATTTTATTAGGCTATTCACCCCCCCCCCTCTAGCCATTAGGACCTTTTAGGGGTGCGGCGGCGTAGTTATAAAGCACTCCCCCACCTCTTCGCATTCGAGGGTTTTTGGGAAACCGTTCCCACGATTTGCGTTTCTCTGAATTCCCCGCAACTGAAGGTGGGCCGTTACCTGGGCTTTCGTGCAGCCCTGGCCCGTATCGCTTATTTATCTCCGCAATTTGTTATAGCTCGCCGAATATTCGCCGACATCTCCGCCAACCGTTATGGCTCAGTAATCACTACTGTATAGCCATTGCTCCGGTGTTTTCTCCATGATTCTGTCTTCTCCAAGTTGACTTATGTTTCTGACCCTGGCACCACATGACTATGTCACCTACGGCTACTGTCAGGCTCGGGGACTAAGTGGGCACACTTCACCTCGTGGTGAATGTGCTTTTTCTCATTTTGGGACTACACCCAGGGATTGGCTGCTTGCTCGGCTGGTCTTCTGCTTTTCTTTTACTTTGGACCCTAGCACCACATGACTACGTCATCTACTGTCAGGCTCAGGGACTAAGTGGGCACACTTCACCTCGCGGTGAATGTGTTTGCTTTATTCTGGAAGACTCCGCGCCTCTTGAAGCTAAAGAAGACTATCTTCTTTTCTCGTGGTCGGACTCTAAGTGGGCACACTTGGTCCACTGTGAAGAAATTTTTTATTCTAAACTTGAGCTCCTTACACCCTAATGGCAAGTCATACTTGGGTTAAACTGCTCGGCTATGGTTCACGCTGCTCGGCGATGATTCACGCTGCTCGACAACTGCTGACACTGCTCGGCAACTCATCACGGTGGTTGGACCACGAGTTTGACTGCTCGGCTTTGCTCGCACCTGCTCGGACAAGCTTAAGACAGCGTTGCACAACGGGTACAAGGCGCTCGTGGACTAGCTGTGGGGGGTACGACCCCAGATACCCATGGTAGACCACATGGGCTACACCCCCAGGGGTGGCCCAGCCCACAAGATGAAGCCTTGCGAGGCACGACTCTGCTCAGCGCCTTCCGCAAGACACTAGAAAGATATCCTAAAGATACTACGAGATCTGTTAAGATACGTATGATCCCAAGATTCTTGTAATATGTTATTACTTTCTGGTTATCTCTCAGATCTAACTGACTTGTAACCCTGCCCCTAGACTATATAAGGCGGGCAGGGACCCCCTCCAAACTCATGCATATCATACGATAGCTAATACAAACCAACAGACCATAGGAGTAGGGTATTACATCATACTGATGGCTTGAACCTGTCTAACTCGTGTGTCTTTGTTGCCTTCTTGTTCTTGATCACACGTTTCTCTGCCGATCAATCTACCTTCGTGGGATACCCCTCGGAGGACTGCCGACGATATTCTATCGACAAAGAGGTTTGGATCAGAGTTAATAAGGCTTATGAACCTAGCCCAGGCTGCTCCTAATGTCTCCTTCTCTTTCTGTTGAAAGGTAAGAACTTCTATTCGCGGAGTGGCAATTCAAGAAAGCAGGAAGAAAGCAAGACAAAATTTGTCTCGAAGTTCATCCCAATTTCCATTTACTCCTATGATATGAGCATACCATTGTTTCGCTCTGCCCAAAAGGGAGAATGGAAACAATTTCCATTTAATGGTCTCTTGTGTCATGCCAACAATAGTCAAGCAAGAACACAGTTGCTCAAATTCTCTAAGGTGGGTGTAAGGATTTTCGTCTTCTATGTCATAAAAGGATTGCTCCCGAACCATGGCTATGAAAGCAGGACGAAGCTCATAGCCATCTGTAAGAATGGGGTGTGAAGATGGTGGAGGCTCCAATAATTTGTCCTTCGGAGCCAAAAGTTGAATGATAGGTGTGGAATCCATATGGTAGTGGTGGTTGAAAAAGGTAAAGGAATATACGGACGAACTTGGTTCTAAACTAGCATAGCTACCGTTCTCCGGCAACGGCGCTAGAAAGCTTGTTAGTATTTGTTAACGCACATAGAAAAAATCTGCAAGTGCACGGATACCGTTGTAGCTTTCAACCAGGAGTATTCTAGAGGATCGTATTTATACGTAGGGCACGTGAAGTGTTTCTAGTAAGGACCAAGGTTGTCTAAGGATAAAAATAGAAAAGTGTTTTTGTGGGTAGAGAGGGATTTTCTATGGCTTATACTAAATAACTAAGGATCAGGCTTACTATACTTTACTTACTTTGGAGCAACAGTACCTTTCCGACTCTCGAATGAGGTGAGAAAAAAGGTAGTTAGGGGAAGGCTGTTGTCGACGGCGAAAAGTGTGATGGGTCGATCCTTGGCGCCGGGACACACAGCAAGCTGGGAGAAACCACGTGGAGCAGATCCTGAGCTCTTCCTAGGCTTAGGGAAACATCGGACCGATGGTCATGACCTAGGGCGTGCCAGTCAGTTTGACCCTGTAATTAACAAGGAGGAAAGATTGATCAGTAATTCAAGGTGGAACATGCCGGTGTTACTCCAGACAGTTCTAAATGTGCGGCTAAGTAGCCGATGAAATAAGGCTATAGACTAAAGAGTCAATATCTAGCACGTTCATGATGCAAAGCGAATAAAATAAGCATGCCGGCAACTATCAGATATTTAAATGTATAGATCTTGTCAGCCGATGATCATGAGAGCACGTAAAGATATGATGGATAAACATGAAAGCATTTATATTACTCCCTCAGTCTGATGATAGTAGGCGCAACTGTATTTCTGAGTTGTCTCAAGATACTAAGCGCTCCCCACCTCGGCACCGCATGCGTCGCTCACTCCGGTCGCTCCACATGTAGAATTTATTGCTGGTTGCATGCATGCAAGTCGGAAGGAGCGAATAGCACGCAGAGTGGAAGGAAAATGCACGGCTGCAGGTTGCATGCATGCATGTGTGGAAGAAGGAAAGGAAAATACGCGCGTGTCAGGTGTCCTATTTAAGGGAGAAAGCATGGCCTGCAGCTATTAGGAAGGTGAAACCGAAGGGGCTCTTATAGGAATGAGCAATAATTGATTTGTTTCATGGTCTATGCATTTTTTGAGTTACGCCTAGCATCGTAAGATGGAGGGAGTAAATGAGAAACATACTAGCTTTTGACCAAGATAAGAATAAGTACAAGCGTATAAATAGCCCGTATATTCTCAATAAGCAGGCTATCAGCTAAAATAGCCGATTTCAGCGAAAATAAGCTCATAACATGCAAACACTCAACCATTAAACATAGACAGATCCACAAACCTATCGGATCTAACCTATTATCTCTAACAGTAGGGTTCGACCGGATCGATGACAGCCACAATAAAGATTATAGATTAAACCTTCAAAGAATACTAGTCTGTTCATACTTGACGGAATCGTGAAAGCATGTTATGATCATGAAAGCACGGGCGATCGGCTAAATAGCCAATGCGAACATAGCATGCAGCCAGAGACAATGTTTGACCGTAAGCAAGACTTATTAATTGATAAATTCGGATCTATAGTGCTAACAATGTTGGTCGACCGGATCGATGACAGCCATAATAGCAGCTCTAGACCAGATTTCATCAACTAGCAAGCTTACTTAGGATCAAACACACCTTGACCACATGCTATCTTTGATCAAGATTGAGACAAAACGACTAATCTAACCGAAACCAACGTCAAAATGAGATCTAAATAGAGTAAAGCAACAAGACGATGATTTAGAGATATAAAGTCGATTCGTTTCAATCTTAATCGGGTAAGGGGTGATGTTGTTACAAATAGTAAGAATATTAATTATAACAAGATCGATAATTAGCAAATCTATTAAAAACAGCAAGGAAACCCTACCAATCTTAATAGATTTAACCGATAACTAATATGTATCAAAATTTGTACGAGATCGAGACGAACCGATGCAACCGTACAAATTTTGATAAGGATCGAAGGGTAACTTGTACCTGGAATTGTACGAGATCGAGCCAGACCGATGCAACCTTATAATTACTGATAAAAGTTGATAACTAACTTATACAAAGCTTATAAGAGGTTAGACCTAACCGATGCAGACTTATAAACAAAGTATAAGTCATGACGGATACTCACAAATAAATCGGAGGTCGGACCTAACCGATGCAGCCCTACTTGCCTAAAGAACTAGCTGCGATCTACTCTACTCCTACTCCTAAGGGGTGGCGTAAGCCGAAAAGTAAAGAAACTTGTTTGATTAATCGATGAGAGATGTCTATTACAATAGCTAGGGCCTAATATTTATATCTGAGGCTTGACTACGAGTCCTGGTCGAACAAGACCGGTTACAAAAACTTGGAAAAGAAGACAAAATATCCTAAATTAAAATAACTTGGACTCTAATCTTTTCCTTCTATGAAGTCCACCATGTTTTCTTGCTTCAAGCCACCGCCATCCTTTGTCGACAAGGCTCATCCTGGAGATGATGACGCCATTTTACCCAGCTGATTCCGATGGCAGTTTTGCTTAGCCGATTTTGCAAATATCTCGGCTTTCCTTAAAGAATTCTAGAATCCACGGCTTTCACGCGCCGGCCAAAATTTGGTGTCAACAGCTGCCAAAAAGCTCTATGAAACACCAATCCTAACGTGGTGGATTGCAACGGCCTGACAGAGTTGTCACCTCTAGGGCTACCACGACTAACCATGAGATTAGGCGTAAACTCAAGTAAACTCTAGTCTAGACACTATGTCTAGGCTAGTGTTTACTACTCTAATCACAATTTATAATTAGGGCACTCAATGCATGCGGAGTTCCTGTAAATAAAATATAATAAGAACTCAACTTCATTAAATAGAGACTTAGAAATAATAAATGAAGAACCTAGATATAATTCAAAGATGAATCAGATCCATAGAGGTACAAAGTTGAGAAGAATCCGACAGATTCAGCTTCTCATATCTCTCTCCTCTCCTTTCTCCCTATTCTCTATAATTCAACTAGGTGGGAAGCACCTAGAGGGACACTACTACAATGCGTGTATGAAATAATGAAGCTCTGGAGCGTAGGGTGTGCAGGTGTGTGTCTCCTAGAGGAGGTATGGGGGTCCTTTTATAGGCCAAGGTGGAGTAGGGGGCAAGAAAGTGCAACTTCATCAATCCGCGCCACGTTTTACGGCCACCATCGGATCAAACCAACCTTTTTTTGGCGGTACAGATCATATGGATCACATCTAGAAGCTTCCCAACTGACATGTGAAGAAAACCGGAAATGAACCGGCCATTTGTGCCCCGAACCGGAGCTAAACCGAAGAAACCGTGCGCTGTCCGCTTTTCTGGGAAGAAATCGGTCCTTTCGGCCAGCTAGGCCGGCTGGTTCGGGCGGCCCAGTCGCTCCTGGGCGAGCAGACCGCGCCTGACGGCCTCCGCACCAAACCCGCGTCGCCACCTGTCCCGCAAGACGGTCAAACCCGTGCCGGCGCCCTCGCTCTACGCGGACGCGCGCGCGCCAACACCCCGCCACGCGTTGCGGTCCCGTAGGTGAGGCTCCATCGCGGGTTCCCCCGCAGGGCGCAGCTGGGCCCGCCCTGTCCCGCGGTGTCTCCTGCACGCGCAGGCAGAGGCGCCTGCTGCTGGTGCAAGGCACTGTTTGTGTGGGCCCCACCTGCAGCCGCTGCTGCAGGACACTGTTAGGTGCTGACGTCAGTGATGACGCTGGCACTCCTTTTTAATTTGCGAAATTGATATCTTTTTATTCCGAGCTCAAATATAGCAAATAATATATCCGTTTCGATCGTCTCGACAAGCTCTTCGTAATGGTGCACTCCAATTCATCATTTGAGATAGTTTTATTCGGTGAAAAATTAAATATCCTGCAAAACAAGTGAGAGCACCAAAACTCGTGGAACTTAGAATCAAACCCTATAACTATAGTTTATGATTCATTTCATGTCAATTTATGCAATAGTTGATGGTTAGATTTGGAGTTTAATGACCATCAACAATGGCTATCTATCCTAAACCCGATCACACACTCTATTGCGTCTTGATCGGCAAAACAAAATGCCCTAGCTTACCTTTGCCTTGAGGCCTTGCATTTTTCCTTGAGCCCTCTCATCACTTTCATTTAGTGCCACCCTTGCTCAACCTTGGTCTGGACCTAACCTATCTCAGTCACAACACTAGAGTGGAGGTTAGTCCACTTAGTTATCTCAGTTACCAAAACCAAACATAGGGCTTCCACATACCTTCTACATAGCAACTCTTTGTGAATGTTGTTGCAACATGCCTATTGAAGATGCACATTGCCGTGTCTTCGGCCATAGAAGCCATCAGATTCTAGATAGCCTTATGCTTGACGTGGGGGCAAAATGTCAGGTAGCCGACCGCTTTGGGAGATATGCTTCGTGGCGGCCCAAACGGTTTGTTTCCTCTACATGTGATATGATTGGGTGATTAGTTCGGTATCTAGCAAGGATGCATGAGCGCACCCAATGGGTGTAGCCTCTAAGCCCCTAACTGATAGGGAGAATGTTGACAATCACTACAATGCAAAATCCGACCGTTAGACATCTCGAAAATAAAGAGGACTTCACACATATCATGCATATTTTGTTTTAAAGAATGCAATTCCACTTCTATTGGAGACTATGCATATGCATGAACCCACTGGTGCAATTTGATCCAAAATGGATTCGGTGGATGGTCGTCCAACCACCTAGGCCGTCCGACCACGGGCTCAACGCAATGGAGCCCATGTTCAACCAACAACTAGGAAACACACCAAGGATGTGAATTCCCACTGAGATTTGCATGTCAGTTAGATCAAATGGTGGAGGAAGAGCCAGATGAAAAATGCATGGATCCATGGGTCCACATATGTAATTCAACCTCATGCACAATGACCAAACCCTACTCCACACGGTCAATGAGCAGTGGGCCAACTACCTAGTGAAGGTTGGATGGCCCAGACACCAGAGAGCAGCTACCGACCCCCTCGGTCGTCCGACCTCCAAATGTGGTTGTTTGCTCCAAAGCACCTCAAATAGGTCACACCATTTCCAGGAATGCATCCCAACCAGAAATGATCAAAGATAGCGGATTCGATGGTTGCCCAACCACA
Organism: Miscanthus floridulus; assembly: GCF_019320115.1. Taxonomy (NCBI): domain Eukaryota; kingdom Viridiplantae; phylum Streptophyta; class Magnoliopsida; order Poales; family Poaceae; genus Miscanthus; species Miscanthus floridulus. The sequence goes on from NW_027096328.1 coordinate 17,696, forward strand.
CCAGTTGACTAACCCCACCTTGGCTCCAAACTGCCTCAACTTTGGCTATAAGTACCCCTTGTTTTCTAGAGCCTATAAATATCGAGGTTGGCACCAATGTTCAACACACACACAAGAAGAAGTAGCTCTCCATACTCCCATAGTAGCATTAGTATTTGTGTTAGTGTTACTGGGAGTTAGAGCGAGTGGAGCTAGCCTGTCTTAGGAAAGGTGTGCTAGCGCTTGTATCTTATCTTTCTTGTAAGACTTCATTTATGCAATATATTTGTTATATTCTTTATTCACTTATCTTGCTTCTTGTAAGTGTTTCCACTACTCTCATTGTTGTAATACTTTTTTTTATTTAGCATAGAATTAATTCTATATCTTTAGTATAATTCAAGTAGTGTTAACACCTTTGCACGGGTTCACCGCTCTTAATTGAGTGCTCTAGTTTGGTCTTTCATACAAGAGCTAGAGTAGTATTTGTTAGTGTAAGCATGGTGTTTATACTAAAGTTTATTTGTATTGCGGCTTGCTACTCGAATGTGTGGCAGCAAGTGGGTGGTGATGAGCTACTCAAATATGTCACTAGAAGACACCGTGAGGGTTGGAGCTTTAATGGTGCTTTTGCCGGCACAGATATTGTTTGGGTGGGAGGTTGAGTCTTTATTAAGTTGACTAAAGTGCAGTTTGATGAACATTCATGCAGAAAATCAATGTACATGCAAATAAACACCAACACTTGTGAAATTTGTTAGAATTAATCCCAACCACTATGTTGGATGTTGGTCCTAGATTGTTTTTATGCGGGATTATTGACGGTAAAAGTGGTACTACTTAATGGTCACCAACAATCACCTTCTATGTGTTATATTTGTTCTTGTGTTATTGATGTGGACATAGAAGTGATATAAAGATCTAAGCTATTGTTTGGGGATTTAGTGTCAACTGATTACAAAAGGTGAATATTTGGACCTAATTTTATGGAAAAGAGCAAATGAACATGCTATGCTATCTGCACATACAAACACGATGAATATATATTGGCTAGTTCGACTATAATACTCTCATTCAAAGCTTTAGTCAAAGGATGCTACAAGATGAATGTTTCAACGGAGAACCCAAATTAAAAATGCTTTTTTTTGTTAAGGATGTGACCTTGGTGGCTAGAAGAAGACTGCTATGTTACCAAGGGAGTGGGGGAGGGAAGGTATGTTGCGTTTAGGGACTTCAAGAAAGTGAGGGATTGTACATCCTAGTCTTCCATGGTAATTGCCATGGTGGGTCTAGGGTTCGAAGGGGAGCAGAGTAGTGTTGTGTCGCGAGGACAAGTAGAGGATTAAAATATCAAAGCTAGGACCCAATTCAGGGTGGGTTTGGTGGTATTATAGTGGGTAGTTTTCTCAAAGTTTGATGAGTAACATGGTCTTTTCATGGAATAAAAGCTAAGAAAAGCTAGTGGGGTGGATTATTGTTGGATTGTGATAATCTAGTGGTGAACTAGTATTTTAGTGGGTAGTTTTCTCGAAGTTTGATGACTAACATGGTCTTTTGGTGGAACAAAAGCTAGAAAAAATCTAGTGGAGGTGGATTGTTGGATTGTGATAATCTAGGTATGGGATTGTGGAAGAGAGGAAAAGTTGTCCATTTATTTGTACTCCAATTTATAGAAGTTTGTTTCCGTAGTCAGATGAAAACAAATAAGGCCTTAACTGCTAGGCCCCATTGTAGGGTCGAGATGGTGACTAGAGCAGGGGTGAATAGTCATTACTAAAACTTAATCGTGTCGGCTAACCAAAACAAGTGCGGAATTAAAACTATCGGTCTAGCCAAGACTACACCCCTCTATCAATGTTCTCTAGCACCTTGGAAAGATCCTAATTAAGCAACAAAGGTGCCGGGCTAGCTAGAGCTCACCTAACTAATTCTAGGAGCAAGGTCACACAAACCTATGCCACTAGTACTTCAAGTAATAAGGGAGCTCCTATACATGCTAGTAAGCAAAAGCACAAAGCCAACTAAGCTCACTAGCAATGCTCAATAACAAGGCAACCAATGCCAAATTAGAGAGCGCAAATACTTAGCTACACAAACTAAGCAATGTGACTAACAAGGTTACACAAACCAAATTAACCACGCAAGGGAGCTACTTCTATGCTACACAAGCAAGAAGGTAACTAGTAAGCTACACAAGCTAACTAATTACAAGAGCAACTACACAAGCACAATGTATATGAAATATAAATACAAGCTTGTGAAAGGGGATTGTAACCCAATGGGAAAACAAGGTTGACACGGTGATTTTTCTCCTGAGGTTCACATGCTTGCCAACACGCTAGTCTTCGTTGTGTCGACCGCTCACTTGGTGGTTCGACGGCTAATTGGCATCACCTGCCAAGCCTGCATGTCGGGCACCGCAAGAACCTACCCTGAAAGTGATGATAGCTCAATGACACGCTTTACTAGAGTTGCTCTTCATGGCTCCCATGGGGCGAGCACAATGCCCTTCACAAAGCTCTTCTCCGAAGCACCACACAAGCTTCTTGCGGGCTTCAACGGAGACCACCACCAAGCCATCTAGGAGGTGGCAACCTCCAAGAGTAACAAGCACCACCGGCTTGTAACTCTATCACCTAGTGCCACTCGATGCAACATCATGATGTAATCGCACTAGAATCGCTCTCTCACACAATCGGATGATCACTATAAAGCTTATGTGAGATGGAGGGCTCCTAAGCACTCTCAAGCATGGACACAAAGTCCCCTAAGGTGCTCTGTAACAGAACCGACCAATTATATGAAATTAAGTAAGAAAATCATTCGCCAGAGTAGACGATTTAGCAAACTTAAGCCCGTATAACCCGGTAGTCCGTGAAATCACGAAGGATTTCAAACCAACTTCCATTCTAGCCAAGATCGTAATAAGTTTAGTGGTCACCATCACATATTACATAAAAGTTTGCATCTCAGATACATCAGAGTTTAATCATAGTTATTACAAAACAAGTTCGAATAAAAGTAGCGGAAGCCGTTTGTTCAAAACCACACGCACTCACACGGAGTTCAAATACAGTGCCAGCGAATGATCATCTCCAACAAAAGCATCAGACGAGACATAAGGAATGACCATGCCCATGGTCCTAAGCATCACCCATCGCAGGATAAAGGCAATTGATACAGTAGCCGTAATACATCTGCCTATCTGCAACAAGTGGGAATAAAACCCTGAGTACGAGAAGGTACTCAGCTAGACTTACCCGACATAACCGAAAATAAGTGACACCAAGGATTATGAAGGGCTTTATAGTAGGGTAGCTGACTCATTTGCAAAAAGAAGCATTTTTAGCATTTCAAGACCCTTTTCAAAAGCATTATTGTCAAGTTAATTGTTATTAACCTGTCGACTAGATTTGCACCCATACTAGAGCAAACATGTGATTAAGCAGATAATGATAACCAATGATCATTAAACAACTTCCATAATGTCATATTCATTATAACTGTCCAAGTGTTCCATCAACATTACTACGATGAAGTAACTCAAGTCAAGTGCTCAATGTCTAGGAGCGATGGCGATTCGAATCGATTCCTAACCAGCTGGTGATTTATTCCTTACACAAACCTCACTCACCCGCTAAAGTGAGATATTGATCACCGAGTCAACTATCTAGGAATCTCGAGTTTGCCAGGAACCACATGTACCCGGGGGCCGACCGACTGCACTTTGGTCTTATCATCTCGCCCCCGTGTCCTACCACACCTGCTCCGGCACAGTGCGCTGCGGGCAATCTACTCGGCCCGAATAATCTCCCAGCTTTGCGGTCGGAAGGTACTTTATCTGGCCAGCTAAATGTAAGGCATGCGTTCAACATGACTCGAGGCCCAACAACGGTCGGTCCTTAATCGACACAGACGGAAAGCGCTACAGTCCAAAACTCTGCAAGTCTCCGTCCGGTCTCCACTTTATTTAACACTTAGTTATACCATGACTTCATAGTCATCCAAGCAGATCCAGGTAACCACCTATAGCTCGTAGGTGACAGGAAATCACCCGACTTCTACCGGTCTAAGCCAGCTAAGTATTGACTCGACTACGGATACCAAGGTAACAAGGATATAGTATAACAAAGGTAGATAAGGTATAATGCAGCAACGGTTGCAAACAACTCCTGAACGTAATGCATCAATTAAAGTAAAGCATTTAATTAATAATTGCAAACTGGGAGAAAATGCTCCGGGGCTTGCCTCTCTCGAAGGAGCTCGAGCGGTGATCGGGGCACTCCGGAAGTTCCTCAACGTCCTCCTCGTCGGCTTTGGGCACTTCCTGCGGCTGCACCTCGAGCTGCTCCTCGGGCTCCTCGGGTATGACGACTGGGTTCTCGGTTTGCGATCCTGTATGATGCAATGTGCGTAAGCGCTTATGCAATCGGTGCATCTAATGAGATGAATACAATGGATATGTTTGAATGTAAGGTAGTCAACATCATCCAAGAACATATACTACAAGCACATGTCATCTACTGCATTCTCTTCTACTACTAATATGTTAAGTCAACACATCTTATTAAATGCTTCAAAGATACACCAAAGATTCACTAATTTCTTAATCACACATAAAGCAACACTTGATTAAACCCTAATTAATAATAGGTTTGAATAGCAACATCTATTTTTATTGCTTAGAAAAATCTTAGAAAATTACCATAGCACAGTACTACCCTAAGTAGTCTACCATCAGATTTTGATGGTATTCGAATGAGTGGATTAGCCTACACAAAAATAACAAGCTATGGCATGATTATGAACATGAAAATACTTTGTACTGTGAAAAGTGTCAAACAACAGAGTTAGCATTTTTCCTATGATCTTCATAGCATACAATCACTGTACAAAAATTATCACATGCATGTTTTATACAAAGTTTGCTCTCTAGCTAAAATAACAAAAATCAGCCATTAAAGGCACTTGAACTACACCTCAAAATTTTTCTACAGCACATGCATGACACATATTTTTCCTAGGAAGTACATTACATAAGAAGATTAACAAACTTGGAAATCATATTTTTCTGAAGCGTATAGGTTTTTCTACACATTTTTCAAGTTATCAGCAATATCCATGATTAAATAAAGTTCTATAGAAAAGTATCTCAAAAATGACATGCAATAATTTTCCCAAGTAGATCTGGTGATAAGGAACCTAGCAAAATTTATTTCAATAGATTTGGAGCAATTTTGAGTATCCAAACATTTTCTAAATCATTTCTCTTTTCAAATAATAAAGAAAAACTGAAAATAAAACATCCTATTGCTACTGGGCTGGCCCGGGGGAATCAGCTGGCCCACGGCCACACTTGGCCCAGCTCAGGCCGAGCAAAGGGAAAGGGCGGCGGCCTGGCAGGGGCTTCGGCCCACGGCCTCTTGGCCCAGCTCGGCCGAGACGAAGGGCGTTCACGCCGGCGCCGAGACGTCGCAGCGGCGCGGCTCGACCAGCGGGCCGGCGGCCATTGCCGGCCAGGTCAGGGCAAGCGGGCGAGCGCCTGAGGTTTGCGAGGAGTTGGCGAATGCGGGCAGGCAGCTAGGCAGGGAGGAGAAGGGGAGGAAAGGGGAGTTCCACGACGACCGAGCACGGTGGCGCCATGGCCGACGGCGGCGAGGCGCGAGAATGCGCTACCTAGGCTCAACAGACGGCACAATCGTGAGCACCAAGTGCCGGAGAGCGAGGCAGAGCTGCTGGTGCTTGATTGCTGGCCGAGGTGGAGGAGGGGCGGCGAATTCGCCCAGCGCGTGGGAGGAGGGGCGAGCACGGGAGAGCAAGAGAGCGGGTGGGATGGAGTGGAGAGGAACGTAGTGCAGTCGGCAGGTGTAGGCGGGCGTGTGGGAGCGGACGCAGGCCGGCCGCGACACGCGGCGATGTCGACGGCGCATGGCCGCCACGCGGCGGGCGTGTTCTGCCGTGGTCGGGACGCGGCGCGGGCGAACGGCGCGGCGCAGCGCGGTCAGCAGGCCAGACGCGCGCGGGGCTAGGCTGGGCCAAGGCGAGGCATGCGGCGCTGCGGGAGGCTCACTGGGCCGGCTTCAGCCGTGGGCCAAGAAGCGAGGCGGCGGCCCGCGAAATAAGAAAAGCCTTTTTCAAATTATGTTTTCAAGAGATTTTCAAATACCAGTTTTTAAATATCATTTTGAGCAAGAAAATGACATCTTTTGAAAATGTACCAAAAATGAAAGTTGATTAGAATTTAATTCTCTACAACTTTGCTTTTATGACCAAAGTTCAAATCTATCTAGATTTTGAATTATAAAATCAAAGTCAATTTTAACTCAAAACCCTAGTTTTTTGGGGAATTATTTTTAAGGCAAAATTCTGCAATAATTTGAATACAAACTTTGCTCCAAAAATTGTGCTAAATAATTCTAGATGATTTACAAGCATAGCCAAACATGTTTTACTAACCTAGCAAGCATAATTTGGGCAAAACAACTCTTAAACAGGTGTATGCAACATTTATGTTTCACGAACATGTTTCGTATGTTTTGAAGCAGTGTTTCAGTTGTTATTTACATGATTAGGCATGTATGATTAGGATGCTTGATGATGCATGATATGCATGATTTGCAGTGCCTAAATGCTGGCATAACACCGGGGTGTTACAGCCCTCCCCCTTATAAAAATCTCGTCCCGAAATTTGGGTTACGAACCATTTGTTATAAAAATCTTCATAAGCTTTTTGTAGATACTCTCCTGTTTCCCAAGTTGCATCTCCCTTATCATGATGATCCCACTGTATCTTGTATGTTTTCACCACACTATTCCAAGTAGCACGTTCTTTAGTGTCCAAAACACGGACCGGTTGTTCACGATACACCAAATCTGATTTGAGTGGGATGCCTCGAGGTTCTATTCTTTCCTCCGGAACACGCAAACATTTCTTGAGATGTGATACATGGAAAACTAGGAAGACGGTACTCATTGTCTTAGGTAACTCTAACTTATAAGCTACTGGACCTCTTTTTTCCAAGATCTTGTATGGTCCTACGAATCTAGCGGCAAGCTTTCTTCGGACTCCAAACCTTTTCTTCTTCATTGGCGTGACCTTCAGATAAACATAGTCACCAACTTCAAACACAAGGGGTATCCTTCTTCTGTCTACATAACTTTTCTGACGTGATTGGGCCGCCTTCATATTTTGCTGAATAATATGAACTTTCTTCTCGGCTTCTTCTACAAAGTCAATGCCATAATACCTTCTATCTCTAGGCTCGACCCAATTCAATGGTGTTCTACATTTTCTGCCATACAAAGCTTCGAATAAAGCCATCTTGATGCTTTCTTGATAACTATTATTATAAGAAAACTCAGCTAAGGGTAACCATGACTCCCATGATCCCTTAGAAGACAATATGCAGGCTCTTAACATATCCTCCAAAATAGCATTCACTCGTTCAGTCTGACTATCTGTCTGAGGATGATAAGCGGTACTACGAATCAAACTAGTTCCTAAGCCTTTGTGTAAATGTTCCCAAAAGTGAGCCATGAACTGTGAGCCTCTATCAGATACTATGGTCTTTGGTATACCATGCAACCTCACAATTTCTGTGATATACTTCTCGGCATATTGAGGTGGTCGATATTCTATTTTGACAGGCAAGAAATGAGCGGTCTTGGTAAGACAGTCCACAATTACCCAAATCAAATCATGTCCTTTTTGAGTAGTGGGCAATCCCGAGATAAAATCCATACTGATATCGTCCCACTTCCAACTAGGGACTGACAAGGGTTGTAACATACCGGCAGGTTTCATATGAATAGCTTTCACTCTACAACATGTGTCACATCTGGCAACATATGCTGTGATTTCTTTCTTCATTTTGGTCCACCAATAACAAGATCTTAGTTCTTGATACATCTTACTACTTCTGGGATGGATAGATAGCTTAGAAAGGTGAGATTCATCCATGAGTTTATTCCTAAGCTCTCGATCCTTGGGAACCACAAGACGGTCGTCAAACCACAACACGCCCTGTTCATCCACTTTAAAGTGCCGAGACGGCTTTTCTTTGATTTTCTCTTTGATGTGGAATATTCCCTTGTCAATTTTCCGGCCTTCTATTATCTTACTCTCCAAAGAGCAACTAATCTAAATACTATGTAACACAGCAGGATGCATCAGATCGAACCCATCTTCAAATAATGGCTGCACATTCAAGTAATGTGACTTTCTGCTCAAAGCATCTGCCACTACATTGGCTTTTCCAGGATGATATTGCACATTCAAGTTGTAATCCTTGATCAATTCCAACCATCTGCGTTGTCTTATGTTTAGCTCTGGTTGGGTAAAGATGTACTTAAGACTCTTGTGATCTATGAAAATGTTACACACATTACCAAGTAGATAATGTCTCCAAATTTTTAGGGCATGCACAACTGCAGCAAGTTCAAGATCATGTGTTGGATAGTTGACCTCGTGCTTTCTCAATTGACGTGAAGCATAAGCAATGACTCTCCTTTCTTGCATAAGAACACAGCCTAATCCAGTCTTTGATGCGTCGCAAAACACATCAAATGGTTTCTCGATATCTGGTTGTGCTAGAACAGGAGCAGTGGTCAACAGTTTCCGCAAAGTGTGGAAAGCTGCTTCACACTCCTCTGTCCACACAAACTTGTGATCCTTCTGTAGCAAACTTGTCATCAGTTTGGCAATCTTCGAGAAGTCTGGTATAAAGCGATGGTAATAACCGGCTAGTCCTAAGAAACTTCTAATCTCAGGAACTGTGGTCGGTGCTTTCCAATTCATAACCTCTTGCACCTTACTTGGATCGACTGAAACTCCATTTTCTGACAGAATGTGACCAAGGAAAGGAACTTTCTTCAACCAGAATTCACATTTGCTAAACTTAGCATACAGTTGATGATCCCTAAGTCTGGTCAAGACAATTCTCAGATGCTCTTCATGATCCTTCTCGTTCTCGGAGTACACCAGAATGTCATCGATGAACACCACCACGAACTTATCCAATTCTGGCATGAAAATTGTATTCATCAAAAACATAAAGTATGCAGGAGCATTTGTCAAGCCAAAGGACATGACAAGATACTCATACAACCCGTATCTGGTGGAAAATGCAGTTTTCGGTATATCCTGTGGCCGAATCTTGATCTGATGATAACTGGATCTCAAATCTATTTTTGAGAATACCTTGGCCTTGGCTAACTGGTCAAACAGAACATCAATATAAGGCAAGGGATACTTATTCTTTATGGTTACAGCGTTGAGTGGCCTGTAATCTATGCACATTCTCAACGTGCCCTCTTTCTTCTTCTTCACAAACAAGGCGGGACATCCCCATTCAGACTTCCTTGGCCGAATAAACCCCTTTTTTTTATAAATCTTCTAATTGCTTCTTCAGCTCAGCTAGTTCATCTGGAGGTATCCGATAGGGTCTCCTTGAAATCGGAGCTATTCCGGGGATTAATTCAATTCCAAACTCAATCTCCCTATCCGGCGGAAGACCAGGTAGCTCATCCGAGAATACATCTGGAAACTCACACACTACCGGAATCTGATGAATAGGAATGACTGCCGTAGCACATGTAACACTTATAAGGTCTGTTCTCCGAGGCAATGGTACTTGGAAAGTACCCTCACCCAGGGGATCCTTAAGGGTAAGTACTCGACTTCTAGTATCTATGACTGCTCCCCAATCCTTCATCCAATTCATCCCTATAATGACATCCAAAACTAGTCCAGGCATAACTATCAAGTTCACTCGGAACTTCCTGCTACCTAATTCAAGGGTTGCCCCTCGAACCATCCGGTTGGTTAAAACATCAGCCCCTGCTGAACTTATATGGTAACCATAACCCAATTCTGTGCATAGTTGTTCATGTTTCTGTGCAAATGCTTGACTCATAAAAGAATGCGATGATCTAGAATCAAATAGAACAACTACAGGGTTTTTGTTGATAGGAAACTTACCAGCAGTGACGGGCTCTCCCTCAGGAATTTCATCTACAGTCGTACTATGCACCCTAGCATTATAAGTCTGCTGCTTCTTCTTGGGCGGATACGGACAAAACCTTGAGAAGTGGTCGGGTTGATCACAGTTATAGCAGGGTCCCCTCACTGTCCCGGCAGATCCCACAGCTCCCTTAGAACTACCTTGTACCGCAGTTGCGGCTACCTTGTTGGGTTGTACTGCCATCTTGTAAGGCTTCTGGGGTCCACGAAAATTCTGACTTCTCTGCTGAGGTGGCCTGAACCTAGCGCCAGGTGCCGATGGGCGATATGGAGGACGACCTCCCATAGGTGCTCTAGCTTGGGATGGACCACCTTCAAGGGCTCTCTTGCGTGTCTTGGTAGCGGTGCTGGCGTTGTTATTCTTCTCCTACTTCAGATAGTCGCTAATGAAGTCGTTGAATCTGACATGGTTGTTGGTACCCACATGCTTCATCATTTTTGGATTGAGTCCCCTCTTGAAACTGGCTATTCTCTTAGCATCGGTGTCAACCATGTCGGGAGCATAGCGACATAAGTTGTTGAAGGCATGCAAATATTGCGTCATGGTCTTGGTGCCCTGATTCAACGCCAAGAACTCTCCCAACTTCATCTCGGTCAGCCCGGGTGGAATATAAACTCCATGGAAGGCCTCAGCAAACTCTCTCCATGAAATCTGAGCATTTGGAGGGAAGGTGGTGCGATGGTGCTTCCACCACATTCCCGCTGGTCCTTGCAACTGAAGTGCAGCATACTCCGTTTTCAACACCTCAGTCATCCTCAACACAGAGAATTTATCTTCCATAGTGTTGATCCATTCCTCAGCATCGAGTGGCTCTGTTGCTTCCTTGAATATTAGCGGCCTGGTGTCCATAAAATCTTTGAAGCTGCTATATTGGTTCACCCCAAGGCCACCACCCTGATTATTACCATGTTGAACGTTGTTGGTGATGGTACGTAGAAAATCCTCCATGTTCTTCTGGGATTGTTCCGCGTTGCGCTGACTCCCGAGCAACTGTGCGAGGAACATCTCGGGGGTAAACGGGGGAGGAGGTGGTAAATGCGGTTCATGGGGAGGCTCATTGTTGTTGCCATGGTTTCCACCACCACCACCGGTCCCCGCACCGTTAACACCGGTCTCAGCGGCCTCATATGTGGTTCGGCGAGTGTTTGTCATCTGCATATTTCAGCAACAAGTAATGATTGAGTGAAGCTGTAATAATTGCGAGTGAAGGAAAAATTATGCCATACTGAATTTACTGGAGAGAATAAATTCATACAATAAAACAGAGGCACAACAATCACATCCCAATTAAAACAACATCACTTAATCAAATTACTTCAACAGCAAACATCGTGTCCATACAACCAAATTGCCAGCATACATACACTGGACTTTTATGCGTTCAGATATCGCATTCTTAATCAAGTTCCAACCACATGCCAAGTCTCATAAGTTCAAAGCAAAATACATTAGGTTACATGCCAACAAAAGAAAGGTCATCGCGACAGGACCTAGATACTAGCGCAAGGCAACTAGCCTACTCCTCGGGGCCATCGTTGGGATCGGAGACATCACCATCGCCCCCAGGTGAAACTACAGGCTCGTCCTCATTGTCGTCGTCGATGTCCATGCCAGCGACGTCTAGTGGAGCATATGGGCCAACCCCATTGTAGAGCGCATGAAACTCCTCGTGCAGGTTGCCGTTGTATTCCTCTAGCTCATCGACCCTCTGCAGCAGAAGGTCCCTCTCATCCCAGGCTTCATTCCTTTCCTGAACCAACTGTCCAATCATGCGGTCTGCATTGTTGTTGGCTTGAGTCAACGTATGCACCCGCTGCATAGCTCTATCACCTCTATCAACCGCCTGGTCTCGCTGTAAGTTCATATCAGCCAACTGCTCCTACAAACTAGCTATAGCACGTGCCTGTCTCTTCTTCTGCTTTCTCCCCTTGAGCTTATCCTGACCATGCAAGCCAGTCAAAGTCCAGTAGGTACTCTCGAGACCCTCATATGCTCTGATGGCGGCGAACATAGCACTCATAGAATAGTTGTCACTAGCCTGTCCCTCAGCTGGACCTCTGACCAAGGCGCTTCCCTGAGGCTGAACCCAAATGGCATCACGAGGATCATCCCTAGGAAAAGTGCTAGCTAGAGCTGCTGCAAGCTCACTGGGAAATCTGCTCATAATATCCCTGATGACACGGAAGGCTGCTCCCTCTGCACCCTCAGTGGGAGTGTGACCCTCAAACTCCAAGTGTCAACCATCCCAATCTAGAGCATCACCGAGAGCAGGAACCATGATCTCTACCACTGCAAGTCCATCCTCTGCTAACTGGCTCTCATTCTAGGAGTACACCGGCTCTTGACCCTCTGGGTACCCCACATCATGGAGCACTCTCCAAAGCAAAGTTGGCATGCCAAACTCGCTCAAGAAGGTGTCCGTGGTGCGGTTGTCCCTCAGGGCCAACGGACGTCGAGGTGCTCTTCCTCTGGTGGACTTACGGGCGGTCTACTTCGTGCGGGCCATCTGTAGCAAAAGTTCTTTTATTACCCCGGGGAAACATATTTTAGGTGATACAACTTTTATCAAAATGAGATAATCAATTTATAAGGGGAGGAATGCATGACATGAATGAAATGCACAAGTAATATGATGTATGTACGTGCCGTACATTCTCACAAACTTATGAAATAAATAATTTCTAGTGACGAATTCGGTGGCATACAAACGATCTCTTAAATACGTAACTAATACGTTCTACACGATAGCATTGTTATGTACCTGCAGAAAATTCATTTCAGCCCAATTCCCAATGAATGCATAAAAGCAGTAAATTTTTATCTACACGCTCTACATGAATCCCCCGATACGTGTACAACGGTAGTAACTACCCGAACCATTGTCCTATTGACGGCATCGCCTCAACAGACAGAATACCCACACATGAGATACCTTTGTAAAACATGCGTAGAACATGTAATTACTCCAGCATCATATAAGCATTCGCCCTAGATCGGTGGTGTATCCGATCATGCTCTCACAACTCACACTTACCGAGGCGTAGAAGCAATTGATCCATACATTACCACTCAAACAAGTGGCACTCATACAATAGCATGCCGTATGAGCGACGAAAGAGAAATATGACGCAAGAACCCCAAGTCAGTACTTAATTAAGCCACCTAAAGTCCTTAACTGGGCACAAAGGATATGACCACTGGCACACTTTATAGTTTGAAAATCACGTTTTCCAAATGCCTTTTTGTTTTAAATACACTTGTGAACAGTAACACGCTAAACCATGCTCTGATGCCAGCTGTAACAGAACCGACCAATTATACAAAATTAAGTAAGAAAATCATTCACTAGAGCAGACGATTTAGCAAACTTAAGCCCGTATAACCCGGTAGTCTGTGAAATCACGAAGGATTTCAAACCAACTTCCATTCCAGCCAAGATTGTAATAAGTTTAGCGGTCACCATCACATATTACATAAAAGTTTGCATCTCAGATACATCAGAGTTTAAACATAGTTATTACAAAACAAGTTCGAATAAAAGTAGCAGAAGCCATTTGTTCAAAACCACACGCACTCACACGGAGTTCAAATACAGTGCCAGTGAATGATCATCTCTAACAAAAGCATCAGACGAGACATAAGGAATGACCATGCCCATGGTCCTAAGCATCACCCATCGCAGGATAAAGGCAGTTGATACAGTAGCCGTAATACATCTGCCCATCTGCAACAAGTGGGAATAAAACCCTGAGTACGAGAAGGTACTCAGCTAGACTTACCCGACATAACCAAAAATAAGTGACACCAAGGATTATGAACGGCTTTATAGTAGGGTAGCTGACTCATTTGCAAAAAGAAGCATTTTTAGCATTTCAAGACCATTTTCAAAAGCATTATTGTCAAGTTAATTGTTATTAACCTGTCGACTAGATTTGCACCTATACTAGAGCAAACATGTGATTAAGTAGATAATGATAACCAATGATCATTAAACAACTTCCATAATGTCATATTCATTATAACTATCCAAGTGTTCCATCAACATTACTACGATGAAGTAACTCAAGTCAAGTGCTCACTGTCTAGGAGCGATGGCGATTTGAATCGATTCCTAACCAGCTGGTGATTTATTCCTTACACAAACCTCACTCACCCGCTAAAGTGAGATATTGATCACCGAGTCAACTATCTAGGAATCTCGAGTTTGCCAGGAACCACATGTACCCAGGGGCCAACCGACTGCACTTTGGTCTTATCATCTCGCCCCCGTGTCCTACCACACCTGCTCCGGTACAGTGCGCTGCGGGTAATCTACTCGGCCCGAATAATCTCCCAGCTTCACGGTCGGAAGGTACTTTATCCAGCCAGCTAAATGTAAGGCATGCATTCAACATGACTCAAGGCCCAACAACGGTCGGTCCTTAATCGACACAGACGGAAAGCACTACAGTCCAAAACTCTGCAAGTCTCCGTCCGGTCTCCACTTCATTTAACACTTAGTTATACCATGACTTCATAGTCATCCAAGCAGATCTAGGTAACCACCTATAGCTCGTAGGTGACAGGAAATCACCCGACTTCTACCGGTCTAAGCCAGCTAAGCATTGACTCGACTGCGGATACCAGGGTAACAAGGATATAGTATAACAAAGGTAGACAAGGTATAATGCAGCAACGGTTGCAAACAACTCCTGAACATAATGCATCAATTAAAGTAAAGCATTTAATTAATAATTGCAAACTGGGAGAAAATGCTCCGGGGCTTGCCTCTCTCGAAGGAGTTCGGGCGGTGATCGGGGCACTCCGGAAGTTCCTCAATGTCCTCCTCGTCGGCTTCGGGCACTTCCTGCGGCTGCACCTCGAGCTGCTCCTCGGGCTCCTCGGGTATGACGACTGGGTTCTCGGTTTGCGATCCTGTATGATGCAATGTGTGTAAGCGCTTATGCAATCAGTGCATCTAATGAGATGAATACAATGGATATGTTTGAATGCAAGGTAGTCAACATCATCCAAGAACATATACTACAAGCACATGTCATCTACTGCATTCTCTTCTACTACTAATATGTTAAGTCAACACATCTTATTAAATGCTTCAAAGATACACCAAAGATTCACTAATTTCTTAATCACACATAAAGCAACACTTGATTAAACCCTAATTAATAATAGGTTTGAATAGCAACATCTATTTTTATTGCTTAGAAAAATCTTAGAAAATTACCATAGCACAGTACTACCCTAAGTAGTCTACCATCAGATTTTGATGGTATTTGAATGAGTGGATTAGCCTACACAAAAATATCAAGCTATGGCATGATTATGAACATGAAAATACTTTGTACTGTGAAAAGTGTCAAACAACAGAGTTAGCATTTTTCCTATGATCTTCATAGCATACAATCACTGTACAAAAATTATCACATGCATGTTTTATACAAAGTTTGCTCTCTAGCTAAAATAACAAAAATCAGCCATTAAAGGCACTTGAACTATACCTCAAAATTTTTCTACAGCACATGCATGACACATATTTTTCCTAGGAAGTACATTACATAAGAAGATTAACAAACTTGGAAATCATATTTTTCTGAAGCTTATAGGGTTTTCTACACATTTTTCAAGTTATCAGCAATATCCATGATTAAATAAAGTTCTACAGAAAAGTATCTCAAAAATGACATGCAATAATTTTCCCAAGTAGATCTGGTGATAAGGAACCTAGCAAAATTTATTTCAACAGATTTGGAGTAATTTTGAGTATCCAAACATTTTCCAAATCATTTCTCTTTTCAAATAATAAAGAAAAACTGAAAATAAAACATCATATTGCTACTGGGCCGGCCCGGGGGAATCAGCTGGCCCACGGCCACACTTGGCCTAGCTTAGGCCGAGCGAAGGGAAAGGGCGGCGGCCTGGCAGGGGCTTCGGCCCACGGCCTCTTGGCCCAGCTCGGCCGAGGCGAAGGGCGTTCACGCCGGCGCCGAGACGTCGCGGCGACGCGGCTCGGCCAGCGGGCGGGCGGCCATTGCCGGCTGGGTCAGGGCAAGCGGGTGAGCACCTGAGATTCACGAGGAGTTAGCAAATGCGGGCAGGCAGCTAGGCAGGGAGGAGAAGGGGAGGAAGGGGGAGTTCCACGGCGGCCGAGCACGGTGGCGCCACGGCCGACGGCGGCGAGGCGCGAGAATGCGCTACCTGGGCTCAACAGACGGCACAATCGTGAGCACCAAGTGCCAGAAAGCGAGATGGAGCTGCTGGCGCTTGATTGCTGGCCGAGGTGGAGGAGGGGCGGCGAATTCGCCCGGCGGGCTGCGGTGGCGTTCGGTGGCGAGCTCGCTGCGCGCGGGAGGAGGGGCGAGCATGGGAGAGCAAGAGAGCGGGCGGGATGGAGTGGAGAGGAGCGCAGCGCGGTCGGCAGGTGTAGGTGGGCGCATGGGAGCGGACGTAGGCCGGCCGTGACACGCGGCTGCGTCGATGGCGCATGGCCGCCACGCGGCGGGCGTGTTCTGCCGTGGTCGGGACACGGTGCGGGCGAACGGAGCGGCGCAGCGCGGTCAGCAGTCCAGACGCGCATGGGGCTGGGCTAGGCCAAGGCGAGGCGCGCGGCGCTATGGGAGGCTCGCTGGGCTAGCTTCGGCCGTGGGCCGAGAAGCGAGGCGGCGGCCCGCGAAATAAGAAAAGCCTTTTTCAAATTATGTTTTCAAGAGATTTTCAAATACCAGTTTTCAAATATCATTTTGAGCAAGAAAATGACATCTTTTGAAAATGTACCAAAAATGAAAGTTGATTAGAATTTAATTCTCTACAACTTTGCTTTTATGACCAAAGTCCAATTCTATCTAGATTTTGAATTATAAAATCAAAGTCAATTTTAACTCAAAACCCTAGTTTTTTGGGGAATTATTTTTAAGGCAAAATTCTGCAATAATTTGAATACAAACTTTGCTCCAAAAATTGTGCTAAATAATTCTAGATGATTTACAAGCATAGCCAAACATGTTTTACTAACCTAGCAAGCATAATTTGGGCAAAACAACTCTTAAACAGGTGTATGCAACATTTATGTTTCACGAACATGTTTCGTATGTTTCGAAGCAGTGTTTCAGTTGTTATTTACATGATTAGGCATGTATGATTAGGATGCTTGATGATGCATAATATGCATGATTTGTAGTGCCTAAATGCTGGCATAACACCGGGGTGTTACATGCTCAACATCAGCCTTGACCAAGACACCCTTCTATTTATAGCCCCATGGGCTAAACGAGTCATTACCCCTTCACTGGACAAAACTCGGGACGACCGGACGCTCCGGTCAGATCAACCGAACGCTGGACCCCAGCGTCCGGTCGTGCGATGCATGCCACGTGTTCCCTCTCTTCAAATGCTGAGCATCCGATCTCAATGGTCATATGACGACCGGACGCTGCAGCTAAAGTGATCGGAGGCTGAACCCCCAGCGTCTGGTCGTTTCCAGTAAGCATCCAGAGACGATTTTTCTCGACCGGACACAGCCAGCATCCGGTCAGTCAGCGTCACTTCACTATGTTGCCCGATAATAGGACCGGACGCAGCCTTCCAGCGTCCAGTCGCTGAGTGACCCAGCGTCCGGTCAGTGACCGATGCCAGTGACTTTGCTGCCACAACTGACCGGACGCATCGGTCCTTTTGAGACCAGCGTTCGGTCACTTCATGACCAGTGAGACTAACTCATTTTCGCCTCTATCTCCTTCACCCTTGCTCAAATGTGCCAACCACCAAGTGTATCACCTTGTGCACATATGTTAGCATATTTTCACAAACATTTTCAAGGGTTAGCCACTCAACTTGCCACGCCACTCAATCCTAGCGACGATGCAAATTTAGATCACTCGAGTGGCACTAGATGACCGATATGCAAACAAGTTTGCCCCTCTTGATAGTACGACCATCTATCCTAAACCTGGTCATAAACTTCTCTACACACCTATGAACGGTGAAATGAAATGCCCTAGGTTATACCTTTGCCTTGCGTATTCCATTCCATCTCCTCCAATGTCGATGCAACACATGCACCAACATGATCAACAATGATATGATCCACTTCATATCATCATGTGATCATATTGGTTCATCAATCTTGATCTCACTTGCTTTTCACCGTTGCCTTCATCCATCGACGCCAAGTCTTGCTCAAGCTTCACCGCCACACGGTCCATCGCTCCAAAGCCTTCAACTTGCCCTTCACGCTTGCAACCGGTCCATCAAGCCAAGTCTTTTCTTGATCTTCTCCACCTTGATCACATGACTCAATGTCATGTCTCATGTGCAATAAGCTCCTTTGTCATCACATGTGTGAGCTTTGCAACATCTCCAAGCCATTTTCACCTTCATGGCATATGTTGCTCACACACACGTATCTATGGACTAATCACATGTGTATCTCACATAAACACAATTAGTCCACCAAGGTTGTCACTCAATTACCAAAACTATACAAGGACCTTTCAATCTCCCCCTTTTTGGTAATTGATGACAACTCTACAAAGATATGGAAATTAAGCTCTTTTGGATTCATGTTGCTTGCCCAAGCAATTTTACCATATGTAAATGATTTTGGACAAGTACCACAAACCCGAAATGATAGTATTAGCTCCCCCTACATATGTGCTAGAGTGTTTGTTTTGAAGCTAGCACATATACATAGATTGAAATTGTGGGAGAGTAATTACTACTAAATGATGCTAAGGTGTATAAAGTAAACCTTTGAAGCGTGATACCAATCGAAGTTGCACCTTTAAGTTCATCTTTAGCACCATAGTTAGCTAGATATCACTTGGAAATAAAATCACTTGATACCTCATGAGATCAACATTAAAAGCAAGGTACTAGCATTACTTGAAAAGCGTACCAAGTGTCTAGCTATCATCCTATGCATACTAGTTTTCATTTCATCAATCAAATTCTACAACTAGTCATAAATCACACAAGCATGCATATTGAATTTAATAACTTATGCAATGCAAGCAAGCACATGAATATGCACATATCAAATGCAATCAATCAAAGTTCATGAGCTTGCTCCCCCTACTTGTGTGCTTCTCTTTTCCATGAATTTTGATCCATCTCTTTTCTTCAATGTTGCTCCCTCTTTGTGCATATCCATGTCCTACCTCTTTGAGCTTTCATATCTTATCTCTCCCCCTTGTACAATCTTAATCTCAAAGCTTTCATATCTTTGTACAATCTCTCCCCTTTTGTCATCAATTTCCATAAAAGGTATGCTTCTCATTGATGCAAACGTATGTATTTGGGGTAGATGGTTGAGGCTTGAATCTTGCATTTTTTATGAACATTACTTGATTGTTGGAATGACACCACTTGTAGATACCACTTGCAACTTGTAACTTGTATTTTGTGTAGGGCTTCTTGAAATACCACACATAAGATTTTTGATCTTGATATCAATTTGTGGGATACCTCCCCCTATGTGATAGCATGGGTCATCAATTTGATACACTTGAGCTCTTGTAGGTGAGGGATGCATTCTTCATTTGATGATCACTTAAAGTTGAGGATCACTTGTGGAACCATCATCTTGTATGATTGATACCACGTGTAGATGTGATACCACTTGAAAGAATTTTCTAGCATGGAACCACTTGTTGGATTTTTCAATTTTGACCATTTCTTGAACATTTGCTATCTTCATGAGTACCACTTATAGGATATTACTTGTGGGTTGATCTAGACATCACTTATGAATTCTTGATGAAATACTTGAGTCTAGATACCACTTGAAACACACAATCTAGATATCCATTTGCATTGCTGTCTTGTGCTTGTACTCTTGTTACTTATCATGAGCTTCTAAATTGACTTGAACTAAATTGATTTGCCTAAGCTTCCAAGTCTGGTTTGAACCAATGACAAGCTTCTTCACACCTCTTGCAAGGGTTATCTTGCCAATGTTGTACTTGTCACTTGTTGGCAATCCAAATTAAATCAAGTACTTGGGTTTACTTAGCTCATGAACAAATTCATATACTAACCACTAGATCAATTAATCATTCAAGCAATAGTGGTAGGCTATGAAATTAAACGTTTCATTTGTTATGCATGATCCTATGAAGCATGTACTATATGCACTAATCCGCATACTAGTAAGGGATGAAATGATCATGCACATTACAATGATACATTTGCTATATTGGAGTAGAGGATAGTCACATAGATTCCAATTCATAACTCCAATAGCAATGTGAAGTCCAATTATAAGCTTGGTGAAGACCAATAGATACCATTTTAAATTCCATTCTTCACCCATATGAAATAAATACCACTCATTATCAAGTGCACTTTCTTGTTGTGGTTGGCTTGCTTCATTATTTGATCAATGCTTGCATAAGAGCATCAATGTGAGAATACCACTTGAAATATCATGACTAGCTCTCTTTTGGGTGTTGCTTGCTTTTCTTGATCAACTCTTTTGATTGCTTCAACTAAGCATCTCAAATGTTCCTCGGATCATCACTTCCATGTTAGCCTTCCAAGTACCACACTTGGTTCACCTACATATAGGCAGCAAGCCCCTACACTAGGGAGAAGTGACCTCTCTCTAAAGAACCATTCTTGATACTCACCTAAAATAGCTTGATTGATTGATCCAAGTGATGAACTTAACTTGATGAGTAACCTTGATTCCTTCTTTAAGTCCTTTTGTTTCTACCAAATGATCTCTAATCATATCTAGAACTTAAATTTTATCTTCAACTTGAGTTTGATCTTGATCTTCATCTTGAGTACCAAATGTGTGCAAAGTACACTCCATAATCAAATGGCCTTGTACTCGTTGCTTGTTATGCTTTTAGATCATCTCAAAACCAAACTTAGGTGCCTCAATTACTTATAAACATGTTTCCAACTTTAGGACCTTTCAATCCAACATTTGTCACTTTTCTAGCAAATTTTGTACTCTTTAAACAAAAATGCATATGTCCCAAAGTACAAATCCAAATACCAAGCAATTTGGTGGAGATGTGCATCACTAAGTTATCTAGCATCTATAAAAATTTGAGCTTCATTTGACTTCTAGATTGCTACCAGATTTCAATTCTTCCACCACTGCTATATGCTGAAAATTGCTGCACTATAGCTGACAAGATCCACTCCAAAATCTAAGCATTTCTTATCCAATTCTCATAAAATTTGTACAGAAACTTATACCATAAGTATAGAGCATGCGTACCAATTTTTATACCAATCCAATAAGTTTTCATCACTCAACCATGGCTAAGATCACAGCTAGCTCAGATTTTGCAATATAGGACAGATTTCAACAATTGAGCTATACTTCATCAAATATGAATCAAACTTAAAACTAACTTGTTTGAATACTTTCACAAGACATATATCCGTTCAATCACTCACTAAAAGTCATCTCATGAATTTATCCAACAAATCAATCCAAACTTGACTACTAATCAATTTATCCATTCAAACATCTTATAGCAAGCAACATTGCATATTTATCCAATTCAATCAACTCATATGCACCCAAATGGAATGATCAACAAGATATATACCTTGGCTAGCGCATGATCATCCAACTAGCAAGCTTCGACTCAATTATTTGCAAGTCATCAAATATATCCAATGAATCACCAACAACTTGAATATGACACTTGTATGTTGATAGCACTTGGACTTCACTCAATTTTCACTTGGCATTGGGTTTAGATGTGCACTCGGCTTCATATCTTGACTCAACATATGATAATTAATATGAAATCAATTGAATCAAGTCTCCAATGCCGATGGTACCTACAATCAATCATCCACTTTTTGATGGTACCCAAACAAGTTTGGGTCCTCTCAAGTTAGGAGCAACATACTTAGGCATAGCCTTAGTATGAGTAGCGGGATGTTTTGCAGTGGCAACTATAGAGGTACCATTATCATCCTTCCTAAGCATAGAATCATCATCAATTGAAATAGGCTTAGGAGTGTTACCTAGGGGACATGAATGTGCCATATGTCCCCTTTCTCGGCATGAGTAGCAATTTCTCTTTGATTGAGCCTTCTCTTCCTTGCTCATGTGGTGCTTCTCATAGCCTTGCCTCTCATGGATTGCTTGAGCCTTCTTCTCAAGCTTGGTAGGACACTTAGAGGCAAAGTGTCCCATACTTCCACACTTGAAGCACTTGATGTGAGCATCATCTTTCTTCTCATCTTTATTCTTGCTCATCATCTTGGCATCTTGAGTTTGCATTGGATGCCTTGCCTTTCCACCCCTTCTTGTTTTCTTCTTCATCATCATCAAGTCACCACCATCTTCATGATAGATCTTGACTTGCTCTTGGGGTGTCCTCTCTTGCTCAACTTGTGGCTTTGGTTGAGGCTTCACTTGTTGCTTCACCAATTGCTTGGTTGGGCACATTGAGGTAAGATGACCCCAAGTGTGGCACTTGAAGCACTTCACATGCTTGAGCATCTCTTCTTATTTTATCTTCTTGAGCTTCTCAATGTTAGGGCAACCATTTGTAAGGTGTCCCGCTTCATGACAACAATAGTACATAGTATGAGAGAGTTTTCTTTGTTGTAGCTTCTTCATCTTTCTTTCTCTCTTTTTTTCACCCTTTGTTATCTTCTTCTTGAAGCCAAGGCCACACTTGTCACCATAGTTTCTTTGAGTCTTCAACATGTGCTTAAAGGTGACTTTTGAGTTGTAGCACCTCTCTAACTTGTTGCTCAAATTCTTCACTTCATTTTTGAGCTCATTGTTCTCCTTCAAAAGGTTAGTCTCACAAGACATAGAAGTAGAACAAGCATCTATATGTGAAGAGCATGGCATATCTAATAAATCATCACAAGAGGTGGATACATGCTTCTTGCCTACATGACAAGGGTTAGCAACAATTTGTGATTTATCACAGACACCATTCGGCGGTAACACGGTCAGGCAGAACGCCCGCCTCCACCAATCTGTTGAGCTCCGCCTCTCCCGTCCACGATGGCACCCACTCTTCATCACGCCGGATTTCAGCGCTCGCCTTCTAGGGGCTCGTCTTCTTCGGTTTTGCACCTCCCTTCTTCGGTGCCATCTCTCAGATCTGGCTAGGGTTTGGCAGTGGAAGCAGGAGTAGATGTGAATCTAGAAATGCGATGGTAGAGGAGGAAGATGAAATGGCAAAGGGGCAAAGGTATGAGCACGGGGTTGAAGGCTCTAGTTTGGTTTTAGTGAATTGATGAAACCCTAAGTGCTAACCTAGTTTATCAAGTGATCATGAGATAGTAGCACACTCCAAGTGGTGAAGCAAATAAAGATCATAACATGATGATGGTGATGCCATGGTGATGATCAAGTGCTTGGACTTGAAAAGAAGAAAGAGAAAAAACAAAATGCTCAAGGCAAAGGTATAAATTGTAGGAGCTATTTTGTTTTGGTGATCAAGACACTTAGAGAGTGTGATCACATTTAGGTTTGATAGCCATACTATTAAGAGGGGTGAAACTCATATCGAAAATGCGGTTATCAAAGTGCCACTAGATGCTCTAACTCATTGCATATGCATTTAGGAATCTAGTGGAATGCTAACACCCTTGAAAATGTTTGTGAAAATATGCTAACACATGTGCACAAGGTGATATACTTGGTGGTTGGCACATTTGAGCAAGGGTGAAGAAGATAGAGGTAAAAAGGAGTTAGTCTCGCTGGTCATACAGTGACCTGGACACTTGGTCTCAGAGGGACCAGCGCGTCCGGTCAGTTGCAGCAGCGAAGACACTAGCATTGGTCACTGACCGGACTGCTGGGTCACTCAGCGACCAGACACTAGGAAGGCTACTGTCTGGTCACACTACTGAGCAGCGCACAGAAGCGTTGTTGAGTGACCGAACATTGGCTATGTCTAGTCAAGGGTGATCGGACTGCGTCCTATCGAGAAAAGTCGTCTCTGGATGCTTATTGGAAATGATCCGAACGCTAAGGGTTCAGTGTCCGGTCACTTTAGCTTCAGCGTCCTGGTCAACTCATGACCATTGAGATCGGGCGCTCAGCATTCAAAGCAAGGGGACACATGGCACGCATTGCATGACCGAACGCTGAGGTCCAGCATCCGGTCGATCGGACCGGAGCATCCGGTCACCCTGAGTTGTGCCCAATGAAGGGGTAGAACGGCTCTATTTCATGGGGGCTTCTATTTAAGCCCCATGGCTAGTTGAAGCTCACACCTTTGGCCATTTGCATTGACATAGCAACCTTATGAGCTTAGCCAAATCCCTCCCACTCATCTCCAGTCATTGATTCATCTTTGTGAGATTGGGAGAGAATCCAAGTGCATTGCTTGAGTGTTTGCATCTAGAGGCACTTGGTATTCGTGTTTCGCAGTAGGATTCGCTTGTTACTCTTGGTGGTTGCCACCACCTAGATGGCTTGGAGCAGTGAGGATCATTGAGCAGAGGGTGGTGATTGTCTCTGGCTCTGATCGTGGTGATTGTGAGGGGTTCTTGAGCTTTCCCCGATGGAGAGTCAAAAGTTACTCTAGTAAATTGCTCATGGCTTGTGTGATCCTCATCTTGTGTTGGTTGTGTGGCACCCTATTGAGGGTTTAGCATGTGATGCCAATTAGCGCCTAAACCTCCAAGTGAGTGAATCGCCACAATGAGGATTAGCTTGCCGACAAGCAAGTGAACCTTGGTAAAAATCATTGTGTCATCATTTGATTTCGAGATGATTGGTCTTCATTGTATTCACTCTTGTGATTGATTGGCTCCTTCCGCGACATGGCGGTATAACTATCTTGCTTACTCTCTTTACATTACCACAAACTAGTTGTCAAGCTCTTTAGTGTAGCTAGTTGTGAGAGCTTGTTAGTTTGGTTGGTGTGACTCTTTAGTTAGCTTTTGAGAGCACACTAACTTAGTGTAGTGTTATAGCTATTGTGTGAATAGATACTATCTAAACTAGAATTGTGGTAGGTGGCTTGCATTTTTAGTAGGCTAGCATAACACTTGCTTCACCTCATAATTGTCTAACCCTTTTGCTAAGTGTTGTTGTAGAAATTTTATTAGGCTATTCACCCCACTCTAGCTATTAGGACCTTTCAAGTGGTATCAGAGCCGAGGTCATCGTGATTTGAGGCTTAACAACCTTCGGTGTAAAAATGGCTTAAATCAACAACACTAAGAAGCCACCCTAATTTGATGGCTTAAATTATCCCTATTGGAAGGCTAAGTTGACAACATATATCAAGTCAATCAATAGGAAGGTTTGGAAGGTGGTGGAGACAAAGATTGAGATTGAAGATGAAGAGGCTCCCACCGCCACTAAAGAAATGCTACTCCAAAACAATGACATTGCTCTTAGTGCCATCCATGATGTTTTAGATGAGAGAACCTTTGAGAAAATAAAGAACATTGAGAGAGCTCATGAGGCATGGAAGAAATTGAAGGAATCATTTGAGGGCACTCAAGCCGTGAAGGGTGCAAAGTCATACATCCTCAAAGAGAAGTTTGCAAGCTTCAAGATGAAGGAAGATAAGAGTGTGCCGGAGATGTTTCATAGGCTTCAAGTGCTTGTCAATGATCTCAAAGCACTTGGAGAAGAGGTGAAGGACAAGGACTTCTCCCATAAGTTCTTGAGATGTCTACCTTCAAGATTTGGTACATTGGTCACTATTCTAGTAAGGAGTGGTTTGGACACCATGACACCAAACCAAGTGTTGGGAGATATAATGACCGATGATACATATAGAGATGAAGATGAGAAGGAAGAAAAGAAGAAGAAGAAAGATGAGAAGAAGGATGAGAAGAAGAAGAGCGTGGCATTCAAGGCCACATCATCTAAGGGCAAAGCAAAGCAAGAAACATCAAGTGAAGATGATGACTCATGGGATGATGGTGATGATGAGAAGATGGCTCTCTTTGTCAAGAGATTTGGCAAGTTCATGTTGAAGAAGGGCTACCATGCTAGAAGAAAGAAATCTTCATCCAAGAACAAGGAAGAGTCAAGGAGATGCTTCAATTATGGAAGCAAAGGTCATCTTATTGCTCAATGTCCATACAATAGTGATAAAGATGATGACAAGAAGAACAAGAAGAAGGAGAGGAAAGAAAAGAAAGAGAAGAAGGACAAGATGACCTTCAAGAAGAAGAAGGGTGGTTTATATGTGGTCACTTGGGATAGTGATGCTTCCTCAAGTGATGATGATGATAGTGATGATGACAAGACCACCAAGAAGAAGGCACTTGCAAGCATTGCAATCAATGAGAAGCCTTCTCTCTTCGACACTCCATCATGCTTCATGGCTAAGGCCACTAAGGTACAAACTTGTGATGATGGAAGTGATAATGAACATGATAGTGAAAATGATAGTGATAGTGATGATGATGAACCTACCAAAGATGAATTATTTGACATGCTAGAAGATGCTAAAGAACACTTTGACATTAAGAGAAGGGAATGCAAGAGCTTGAATAAGCAGGTAAAAGCCCTTAAGCAAGCCCTTGATGAGCTCAAAGCAACTCATGAGAGGCTAGAGGAAGCCCATGAGAAGCTTGGCAAGGCTCACAAGAAGCTTGAAAAAGCTCATTCCTCTTTGCTTAATGAGCAAAATAAAAAGAAGCATGTTGAGACTTGTGATGTAGGTTTAACTTGGGATATAATTGATGAATCACTATCTATACCTATCATTGTTCCACACACTAACCCTTCTTGTAGTACTACTACTTTCACCTCATCTAGTAGTGATGGTCTCACTTGTGATACCTCACTAGTGGTTGAGAATGAGAATCTCAAGAAGGAGGTCAACAAGCTCACTCACACCTTGGCTAAAGCCTATGGTGGTGAGGACCGCTTGCTTATATGCTTGGGTAGCCAAAGAGCTTCTCTCTACAAAGATGGATTGGGCTATACCCCCAAGAAAGGCAAGGCGGCCTTTGCTCCCCACAAGACTAGTTTTGTGAAGAACAATGGTCGGTTTTGCACTAGTTGCAAGCAAGTTGGTCATATAGAGCAAAAGTGCATGAACAAGAAGTCACAAGCTAATGTATCCTCCATTAAGCTTGATTCATGCTATATGCTTACCAAGGGTGCAAATGGTGTAAAGGCTAAGTTCATTGGTAAACCATGGATGGGCTTAAAGAAAAAAGCCATTTGGGTACCAAAGAGCTTAGTGACTAACCTTCAAGGACCCAAGCAAGTTTGGGTACCTAAAAAGAATTGATCTTCTTTTGTAGGTTAATTACAAAGCCGGAGGAAGGCATTGGGTTCTTGATAGTGGGTGCACTCAACACATGACTAGTGATGCAAGAATGTTCAACTCAATCAACACCAATGGCAATGATGGTTATGATAGTATCACATTTGGTGACAATGGCAAAGGCAAGGTCAAAGGGCTTGGTAAGATTGCAATATCTAATGACATGAGCATATCCAATGTGTTGTTAGTAGAGAGCTTGAACTTTAATTTGCTATCCGTGGCTCAATTGTGTGATCTTGGATTCAAATGCATATTTGGGGTAGATGATGTAGAGATCATAAGTGTAGATGGCTCTAACTTGATCTTCAAAGGCTTTAGATATGAGAATCAATACTTGGTTGATTTCAATGCTAGTGAAGCTAGATTATCTACATGCTTGTTCACTAAGTCTAGCATGGGTTGGTTATGGCATAGAAGGCTTGGTCATGTTGGAATGAAACAATTGAATAGATTGGTCAAGCATGACTTGGTTAGAGGCTTGAAAGATATTGTGTTTGAGAAGGATAAACTTTGTAGCTCTTGTCAAGCCAGCAAACAAGTTGGAAACACCCATCCTAAGAAAAGCATGATGAGCACTAGCAAAGCATTTGAGTTATTGCACATGGATTTGTTTAGGCCAACACAATACACTAGCATTGGTGGAAATAAATATGGCTTTGTGATAGTGGATGATTACACTAGATACACATGGGTATTCTTTCTAGTGGACAAAAGTGATGTATTTGCAACATTCAAATCTTTTGTCAAGGGCATTCACAATGAGTTTGAAACAACCATCAACAGAGTTAGAAGTGACAATGGTAGTGAGTTCAAGAACACTAGAATTGATGAGTTATGTGATGAATTTGGAATTAGACATCAATTCTCGGCCAAGTACACCTCACAATCAAATGGCCTTGTTGAGAGGAAGAATAGGACAATCATTGATATGGCAAGGTCTATGCTTAGTGAGTACAATGTGAGTCAATCCTTTTGGGCCAAAGCTATCAACATGGCTTGCTATTGTAGCAACTGTCTCTATTGTCACCCATTGAAAGAGAAGACACCATATGAGCTCTTGAATGGTAGAAAGCCCAACATTGCATATTTTCGGGTCTTTGGTTGCAAATGCTATATCTTGAAGAAAGGCACTAGATTGGGCAAGTTTGACAAGAAATGTGATGAAGGATTCCTACTTGGTTATTCCACTACAAGTAAAGCATATAGAGTTTGGAATTTGGTTAGTGGTACTCTTGAGGAAGTTCATGATGTTGAATTTGATAAAACCAAGGGTTCACAAGTAGAGAATGAGAACTTGGAAGATGTTAGAGGCATTCAACTTTTAAATGCCATGAAGAACATGGATATTGGTGAATTGAGGCCTAGGCAAGTGAATGATGATAAAGATGATCAAGTACAAGTGCTCTCTAACTCAAATGTGCAAGATGATGCAACTCAAGCTAGTACAAGTGGCTCTCATGACAATGAACAAGATCAAGTGGCTAGTACATCATCTCAACCAAATGATCATGCAAGTGTAGGCAATCAAGTTCCAATCCTCCAACCAACCAATATTGTAAGGAATCATCCATTGGACACTATCATTGGTGATATTTCAAGAGGTGTGCAAACTAGATCAAGATTGACTTCATTTTGTGAGCACTTCTCTTTTGTGTCATCCATTGAACCAAAGAAGATAGATGAAGCATTGAAGGATGTTGATTGGGTGAATGCTATGCATGAAGAGTTGAACAACTTCACAAGAAATCAAGTATGGAAGTTAGTAGAGAGACCAAAGGGACATAATGTGATTAGAACCAAATGGGTCTTTAGAAACAAGCAAGATCAAGATGGGATAGTAGTAAGGAACAAAGCAAGATTGGTAGAACAAGGCTATACACAAGTTAAAGGTCTTGACTTTGGAGAAACATATGCCCCGGTTGCTAGATTGAAAGCAATGAGAATCTTGCTAGCCTATGCTTGTGCCCACAACATCAAACTCTATCAAATGGATGTTAAGAGTGCATTTCTCAATGGTTATATCAATGAAGAAGTGTATGTTGAGTAACCTCCCGGTTTTGAAGATGATGAGAAGCCCAACCATGTGTACAAGTTGAAGAAGGCATTGTATGGCTTGAAGCAAGCACCTAGAGCATGGTATGAGAGATTGAGGGACTTCCTACTCTCAAAAGGGTTCATGATGGGCAAGGTTGACACCACTCTTTTCATCAAGAAGATTGGCAAAGACTTGTTTGTGTTGCAAATCTATATTGATGACATTATATTTGGATCAACCAATCAAGATTTTTGTGATGAGTTTGAAAAGATGATGGTTAATGAGTTTGAGATGTCCATGATTGGAGAGTTGAGTTACTTCCTTGGTCTTCAAATCAAGCAATTGAAGAATGGTACATTTATGAGTCAAGGCAAGTACATTAAGGACATGATCAAGAAGTTTGGCATGAGTGATAGCAAAGCCATTAGCACACCAATGGGAACAAATGGCAACTTGGATAGTGATGCAAGTGGCAATATGGTGGATCAAAAATTGTATCAATCTATGATTGGAAGCCTACTCTATGTGACCGCATTAAGACCGGATGTCATGTTTAGTGTATGCATGTGTGTAAGATTTCAAGCCTCACCAAGGGAAAGTCATTTAAAGGCTACAAAGAGAATATTGAGGTACTTGAAGCATACACCAAATGTTGGATTGTGGTATCCCAAAGGAGCAAAGTTTGAGCTAGTTGGTTACTCCAACTCGGATTATGCGGGATGCAAGGTTGAAAGGAAAAGCACTTTGGGCACATATCAATTGTTGGGAAGATCACTTGTTTCATTGTCATCAAAGAAGCAAAATAGTGTTGCATCATCAATCGTCGAAGCCGAATACATATTCACCAGTAGTTGTTGTGCACAAATACTTTGGATGAAGGCCACTTTGAGTGACTTTGGAATCAAGTTCAAGAAAGTGCCATTGCTATGTGACAATGAGAGTGCAATCAAGTTGACCAACAATCCGGTTCAACATGCAAGAACAAAGCACATTGATGTCCGCCACCATTTCATAAGAGATCACCAACAAAAAGGGGACATTTGCATTGAGAGTGTAGGCACCGAAGATCAACTTGCCGATATATTCACCAAGCCATTGGATGAGAAAAGGTTTTGCAAGCTAAGGAATGAGTTGAACATATTGAATTTCTCAAATATGTGTTGATGCACCCCCCCCACTCATATGACATGCCTCTCCTTCAAGCAATCTAAGGTAAAAGTTGATTGGCATGGCATACATCCTTGCTAAGGACTTGTTTAGTGCATCTAGACATCTTTCACATTTTATTAGGCTCATTCATGAAAAATCAAATGAATTTGATGATTGTATGGTACCACTATTTCTTGTATGCTTAATTTGATCTAGTGGTAGCATATGACATGTTTGTGGGCTTGTAAACCTAGTGTTTAATCTAGAAAATAAGCTCTAAGTGTTTAACTCAACATGGTACAAAATAACCCTTATTTGGAGGTATGAAGAAGCTTGTCCTTGGATCAAACCGAGTTAAATATCTTTGGCAAATATTCTAGTTTGAACCAAATTTGGGAATACGATCCTCACCCCATTGATTGACGTTGATAATCTCAACCTATCTACATTTTGAACCTTTGTGGTCATTGATGACAAAGGGGGAGAAAATAGTGTACAAAGATAGTGAAAAGGCACCAGAGGGGAAGAGAATTAAAGATATAAATGATAGGGGAGAATTTGACATAGGGGGAGAGATATGACAAAGGAAAGGGATCAATTAAAATTTTGAGAACACAAGTAGGGGGAGCAAGCTCATGAACTTGTATGGTGCATTTGAATGTGCATTTCATATGTTTGCTTGCATGGCACAAGTTTTAAACTTCAATATCCATTAAAGATGTCAACGGGGCCCCGTTCCCTGATTCCCCGTGGGGAATTCACCCATTAGGGGACGGGGATGGTACAAATCTTATCCCCATGGGGAATTAAATGGGGGAAAAATCATCCCCATAGGGTATGATAGGGGCGAGGATGGTATACATGCCCCCGTCCCCGTTCCCCGCGGGGACCCGAAATGTTTAAGGCCCATTTAAGAAGGCCCAAATCCTGTGTACGTATATAAGGCAATTTCTAACCCTAACCTTATCCTTTCCATTCTTTCCAGACTCCCAATCCCCTCCCCCGTCCCCCCTAGCCGCCGCTGCCGCCTACAAGTCGCACGCACGCCCCAGAGCACAAAACCCCCAACCCCACTCCCCACCTCGCATCCTTCTCGTCCCCGTCGCAATCGCAACCCCCGCCGGCGCTACCTAGGTCATGCCACACGCCACCTCTCCCCCAGCTCCGACGATGTCGGCGCCCTCCGATGCCGCACCGGCAGTATCTAGGCCCGCGCCCACGACCACCGCCGCCGCCTCCAGCGGCGGGTTCACCTTCAAGCTCCACCCACTTGTCATCGTGAACATCTCCGACCACCACACCTGCGTCAAGGCGTAGGCCGCCTGCTCTGGGGATAGCTCCTCCTCCTCATCCATGGCGGGGGTAGGGGCGGGGGCCGGGCAGCCGCCGAGGGTGTTCGGGTGTGTGATCGGGGTGCAACGTGGGCGGACCATGGAGATCTTCAATAGCTTCGAGCTCGTGCTTGACCTCATCTCAGGCACCCTCGACCGCGCCTTCCTCAAGAAGAAGCAGGAGCTCTGTAAGCTCCTACTCGAATCTAGGGATTTTTTTAGGGTTTCACGATGCCTAGAATCATAGGGAATGCTAGGGTTTCATGGATGGTTTGATGATTTCTTTGTTATGGCTGTGGCTGTGTAGATAAGAAAGTGTTCCCTGACTTCTACGTGCTCGGCTGGTACTCCACTGGAAGCGATCTACACGACACCGACATGCAAATCCACAAAGCCGTGAGTTTTTACAACCTTTTCTTCAAGTCCTTGAATCTGTTATCTGTGTGACAATGTCACATTATGCTTGGGCATTGGTGTTTGCCCATGTTGATGGCTTGATGCGGGGATGGGGATCCCTGTGGGGATTAAATCCTCGAGCGGGAACGGGGATGGGGAAGAAATGCTCCCCATGAGCCTTCACAGGGATGGGGACAGGGGAAATTTTCCCCCACAGGGACGGGGATGGGGCAGTAGCCCCCAACGGGGAATTCCCCATTGACATTTCGAATATCCATACTTGTGTGATGTATGCTAGTTGTAGACTTGAATGATAAAATGAAAATCTAGCATGTATAGGTTATCTAGTGATTTCATCTCAAAGTGTTTCCTAGTGGTATCTAGCTAACAATGGTGCTAAGGATGGTATATTGGTGCACTCCGATTGGTATCACGCTTCAAAGGTCCATCTTTTATACCTTAGCATCATTTGGTAGACATTGTCTCCTATATTTCCTATCTAAGCATATGTGCAAGCTATAATCCAAACTCTTAGCACATATATAGGGGGGCAATTGCTACCATATGGAGTTCAAGAAACTTGTCCATATCCTTTTACACATGGTAAATATGCTTGGGCAAGCAACATGGATTCAATTGAATTTCAATTCATATCTTTGTATAAGGGTTGTCATCAATTACAAAAAAGGGGGAGATTGAAGGCTCTAGTTTGGTTTTGGTGAATTGATGAAACCCTAAGTGCTAACCTAGTTTATCAAGTGATCATGAGATAGGTAGCACACTCCAAGTGGTGAAGCAAATGAAGATCATAACATGATGATGGTGATGCCATGGTGATGATCAAGTGCTTGGACTTGAAAAGAAGAAAGAGAAAAACAAAAAGCTCAAGGCAAAGGTATAAATTGTAGGAGCTATTTTATTTTGGTGATCAAGACACTTAGAGAGTGTGATCACATTTAGGTTTGATAGCCATACTATTAAGAGGGGTGAAACTCGTATCGAAATATAGTTATCAAAGTGCCACTAGATGCTCTAACTCATTGCATATGCATTTAGGATCTAGTGGAATGCTAACACCCTTGAAAATGTTTGTGAAAATATGCTAACACATGTGCACAAGGTGATACACTTGGTGGTTGGCACATTTGAGCAAGGGTGAAGAAGATAGAGGTGAAAAGGAGTTAGTCTCGCTGGTCATACAGTGACCGGACGCTGGTCTTAGAGGGACCGGCACGTCCGGTCAGTTGCAGTAGCGAAGACGCTGGCGTCGGTCACTGACCGGACGTTGGGTCACTCAGCGACCAGACGCTGGAAGGCTATGTCCAGTCACACTGCTGAGCAATGCACAGAAGTGTTGTCGAGTGACCGGACGCTGGCTGTCTCCGGTCAAGGGTGACCGGACGTGTCCGATCGAGAAAAGTCATCTCTGGATGCTTACTAGAAATGACCGAACGCTAAGGGTTCAGCGTCCGGTCACTTTAGCTACAGCATCCAGTCAACTCATCACCATTGAGATTGGGCGCTCAGCATTCAAAGAGTGGGGACACGTGGCATGCATCGCGTGACCGGACACTGAGGTCCAGCGTCGGGTCGATCGGACCAGAGCGTTCGGTCACCCCGAGTTGTGCCCAGTGAAGGGGTACAACGGCTCTATTTCGTGGGGGCTTCTATTTAAGCCCCATGGCCAGTTGAAGCTCACACCTTTGGCAATTTGCATTGACATAGCAACCTTGTGAGCTTAGCCAAAGCCCCACTCATCTCCATCATTGATTCATTATCTTTGTGAGATTGGGAGAAAATCCAAGTGCATTGTTTGAGTGTTTACATCTAGAGGCACTTGGTGTTTGTGTTTCGCTGCAGGATTCGCTTGTTACTCTTGGTGGTTGCTGCCACCTAGACGGCTTGGAGCAGCAAGGATCAGTTGAGCGAGGGTGGTGATTGTCTCTGGCTCCGATCGTAGGTGATTGTGAGGGGTTCTTGACCTTTCCCCAGGTGGAGAGCCAAAAGGTACTCTATTAAATTGCTCGTGGCTTGTGTGATCCTCATCTTATGTTGGTTGTGCGGCACCCTATTGAGGGTTTGACGTGTGATGCCAATTAGCGTGTGAACCTCTAAGTGAGTGAATCGCCACAATGAGGACTAGCTTGCCGGCAAGCAAGTGAACCTCGGTAAAAAATCATTGTGTCATCATTTGATTCCGAGGTGATTGGTCTTCATTGTATTCACTCTTGTGATTGATTGGCTCATTCCTCGACACGGCGGTATAACTATCTTGCTTACTCTCTTTACATTACCGCAAACTAGTTGTCAAGCTCTTTAGTGTAGCTAGTTGTGAGAGCTTGTTAGTTTGGTTGGTATGACTCTTTAGTTAGCTTTTGAGAGCACACTAACTTAGTGTAGTGTTATAGCTATTGTGTGAATAGATACTATCTAAACTAGAATTGTGGTAGGTGGCTTGCATTTTTAGTAGGCTAGCGCAACACTTGCTTTGCCTCATAATTGTCTATCCCTTTTGCTAAGTGTTGTTGTAGAAATTTTATTAGGCTATTCACCCCCCCCCCTCTAGCCATTAGGACCTTTTAGGGGTGCGGCGGCGTAGTTATAAAGCACTCCCCCACCTCTTCGCATTCGAGGGTTTTTGGGAAACCGTTCCCACGATTTGCGTTTCTCTGAATTCCCCGCAACTGAAGGTGGGCCGTTACCTGGGCTTTCGTGCAGCCCTGGCCCGTATCGCTTATTTATCTCCGCAATTTGTTATAGCTCGCCGAATATTCGCCGACATCTCCGCCAACCGTTATGGCTCAGTAATCACTACTGTATAGCCATTGCTCCGGTGTTTTCTCCATGATTCTGTCTTCTCCAAGTTGACTTATGTTTCTGACCCTAGGCACCACATGACTATGTCACCTACGGCTACTGTCAGGCTCGGGGACTAAGTGGGCACACTTCACCTCGTGGTGAATGTGCTTTTTCTCATTTTGGGACTACACCCAGGGATTAGGCTGCTTGCTCGGCTGGTCTTCTGCTTTTCTTTTACTTTGGACCCTAGCACCACATGACTACGTCATCTACTGTCAGGCTCAGGGACTAAGTGGGCACACTTCACCTCGCGGTGAATGTGTTTGCTTTATTCTGGAAGACTCCGCGCCTCTTGAAGCTAAAGAAGACTATCTTCTTTTCTCGTGGTCGGACTCTAAGTGGGCACACTTGGTCCACTGTGAAGAAATTTTTTATTCTAAACTTGAGCTCCTTACACCCTAATGGCAAGTCATACTTGGGTTAAACTGCTCGGCTATGGTTCACGCTGCTCGGCGATGATTCACGCTGCTCGACAACTGCTGACACTGCTCGGCAACTCATCACGGTGGTTGGACCACGAGTTTGACTGCTCGGCTTTGCTCGCACCTGCTCGGACAAGCTTAAGACAGCGTTGCACAACGGGTACAAGGCGCTCGTGGACTAGCTGTGGGGGGTACGACCCCAGATACCCATGGTAGACCACATGGGCTACACCCCCAGGGGTGGCCCAGCCCACAAGATGAAGCCTTGCGAGGCACGACTCTGCTCAGCGCCTTCCGCAAGACACTAGAAAGATATCCTAAAGATACTACGAGATCTGTTAAGATACGTATGATCCCAAGATTCTTGTAATATGTTATTACTTTCTGGTTATCTCTCAGATCTAACTGACTTGTAACCCTGCCCCTAGACTATATAAGGCGGGCAGGGACCCCCTCCAAACTCATGCATATCATACGATAGCTAATACAAACCAACAGACCATAGGAGTAGGGTATTACATCATACTGATGGCTTGAACCTGTCTAACTCGTGTGTCTTTGTTGCCTTCTTGTTCTTGATCACACGTTTCTCTGCCGATCAATCTACCTTCGTGGGATACCCCTCGGAGGACTGCCGACGATATTCTATCGACAAAGAGGTTTGGATCAGAGTTAATAAGGCTTATGAACCTAGCCCAGGCTGCTCCTAATGTCTCCTTCTCTTTCTGTTGAAAGGTAAGAACTTCTATTCGCGGAGTGGCAATTCAAGAAAGCAGGAAGAAAGCAAGACAAAATTTGTCTCGAAGTTCATCCCAATTTCCATTTACTCCTATGATATGAGCATACCATTGTTTCGCTCTGCCCAAAAGGGAGAATGGAAACAATTTCCATTTAATGGTCTCTTGTGTCATGCCAACAATAGTCAAGCAAGAACACAGTTGCTCAAATTCTCTAAGGTGGGTGTAAGGATTTTCGTCTTCTATGTCATAAAAAGGATTGCTCCCGAACCATGGCTATGAAAGCAGGACGAAGCTCATAGCCATCTGTAAGAATGGGGTGTGAAGATGGTGGAGGCTCCAATAATTTGTCCTTCGGAGCCAAAAGTTGAATGATAGGTGTGGAATCCATATGGTAGTGGTGGTTGAAAAAGGTAAAGGAATATACGGACGAACTTGGTTCTAAACTAGCATAGCTACCGTTCTCCGGCAACTGGCGCTAGAAAGCTTGTTAGTATTTGTTAACGCACATAGAAAAAATCTGCAAGTGCACGGATACCGTTGTAGCTTTCAACCAGGAGTATTCTAGAGGATCGTATTTATACAGTAGGGCACGTGAAGTGTTTCTAGTAAGGACCAAGGTTGTCTAAGGATAAAAATAGAAAAGTGTTTTTGTGGGTAGAGAGGGATTTTCTATGGCTTATACTAAATAACTAAGGATCAGGCTTACTATACTTTACTTACTTTGGAGCAACAGTACCTTTCCGACTCTCGAATGAGGTGAGAAAAAAGGTAGTTAGGGGAAGGCTGTTGTCGACGGACGAAAAGTGTGATGGGTCGATCCTTGGCGCCGGGACACACAGCAAGCTAGGGAGAAACCACGTGGAGCAGATCCTGAGCTCTTCCTAGGCTTAGGGAAACATCGGACCGATGGTCATGACCTAGGGCGTGCCAGTCAGTTTGACCCTGTAATTAACAAGGAGGAAAGATTGATCAGTAATTCAAGGTGGAACATGCCGGTGTTACTCCAGACAGTTCTAAATGTGCGGCTAAGTAGCCGATGAAATAAGGCTATAGACTAAGAGTCAATATCTAGCACGTTCATGATGCAAAGCGAATAAAATAAGCATGCCGGCAACTATCAGATATTTAAATGTATAGATCTTGTCAGCCGATGATCATGAGAGCACTGTAAAGATATGATGGATAAACATGAAAGCATTTATATTACTCCCTCAGTCTGATGATAGTAGGCGCAACTAGTATTTCTGAGTTGTCTCAAGATACTAAGCGCTCCCCACCTCGGCACCGCATGCGTCGCTCACTCCGGTCGCTCCACATGTAGAATTTATTGCTGGTTGCATGCATGCAAGTCGGAAGGAGCGAATAGCACGCAGAGTGGAAGGAAAATGCACGGCTGCAGGTTGCATGCATGCATGTGTGGAAGAAGGAAAGGAAAATACGCGCGTGTCAGGTGTCCTATTTAAGGGAGAAAGCATGGCCTGCAGCTATTAGGAAGGTGAAACCGAAGGGGCTCTTATAGGAATGAGCAATAATTGATTTGTTTCATGGTCTATGCATTTTTTGAGTTACGCCTAGCATCGTAAGATGGAGGGAGTAAATGAGAAACATACTAGCTTTTGACCAAGATAAGAATAAGTACAAGCGTATAAATAGCCCGTATATTCTCAATAAGCAGGCTATCAGCTAAAATAGCCGATTTCAGCGAAAATAAGCTCATAACATGCAAACACTCAACCATTAAACATAGACAGATCCACAAACCTATCGGATCTAACCTATTATCTCTAACAGTAGGGTTCGACCGGATCGATGACAGCCACAATAAAGATTATAGATTAAACCTTCAAAGAATACTAGTCTGTTCATACTTGACAGGAATCGTGAAAGCATGTTATGATCAGTGAAAGCACGGGCGATCGGCTAAATAGCCAATGCGAACATAGCATGCAGCCAGAGACAATGTTTGACCGTAAGCAAGACTTATTAATTGATAAATTCGGATCTATAGTGCTAACAATGTGGGGTCGACCGGATCGATGACAGCCATAATAGCAGCTCTAGACCAGATTTCATCAACTAGCAAGCTTACTTAGGATCAAACACACCTTGACCACATGCTATCTTTGATCAAGATTGAGACAAAACGACTAATCTAACCGAAACCAATCGTCAAAATGAGATCTAAATAGAGTAAAGCAACAAGACGATGATTTAGAGATATAAAGTCGATTCGTTTCAATCTTAATCAGGGTAAGGGGTGATGTTGTTACAAATAGTAAGAATATTAATTATAACAAGATCGATAACTAGCAAATCTATTAAAAACAGCAAGGAAACCCTACCAATCTTAATAGATTTAACCGATAACTAATATGTATCAAAATTTGTACGAGATCGAGACGAACCGATGCAACCGTACAAATTTTGATAAGGATCGAAGGGTAACTTGTACCTGGAATTGTACGAGATCGAGCCAGACCGATGCAACCTTATAATTACTGATAAAAGTTGATAACTAACTTATACAAAGCTTATAAGAGGTTAGACCTAACCGATGCAGACTTATAAACAAAGTATAAGTCATGACGGATACTCACAAATAAATCGGAAGGTCGGACCTAACCGATGCAGCCCTACTTGCCTAAAGAACTAGCTGAGATCTACTCTACTCCTACTCCTAAGGGGTGGCGTAAGCCGAAAAGTAAAGGTAACTTGTTTGATTAATCGATGAGAGATGTCTATTACAATAGCTAGGGCCTAATATTTATATCTGAGGCTTGACTACGAGTCCTGGTCGAACAAGACCTGGTTACAAAAACTTGGAAAAGAAGACAAAATATCCTAAATTAAGATAACTTGGACTCTAATCTTTCCCTTCTATGAAGTCCACCATGTTTTCTTGCTTCAAGCCACCGCCATCCTTCGTCGACAAGGCTCATCCTGGAGATGATGACGCCATTTTACCCAGCTGATTCCGATGGCAGTTTTGCTTAGCCGATTTTGCAAATATCTCGGCTTTCCTTAAAGAATTCTAGAATCCACGGCTTTCACGCGCCGGCCAAAATTTGGTGTCAACAGCTGCCAAAAAGCTCTATGAAACACCAATCCTAACGTGGTGGATTGCAACGGCCTGACAGAGCTTGTCACCTCTAGGGCTACCACGACTAACCATGAGATTAGGCGTAAACTCAAGGTAAACTCTAGTCTAGACACTATGTCTAGGCTAGTGTTTACTACTCTAATCACAATTTATAATTAGGGCACTCAATGCATGCGGAGTTCCTGTAAATAAAATATAATAAGAACTCAACTTCATTAAATAGAGACTTAGAAATAATAAATGAAGAACCTAGATATAATTCAAAGATGAATCAGATCCATAGAGGTACAAAGTTGAGAAGAATCCGACAGATTCAGCCTTCTCATATCTCTCTCCTCTCCTTCTCTCCCTATTCTCTATAATTCAACTAGGTGGGAAGCACCTAGAGGGACACTACTACAATGCGTCTATGAAATAATGAAGCTCTGGAGCATAGGGTGTGTAGATGTGTGTCTGCTAGAGCAGGTATGAGGGGTCCTTTTATAGGCCAAGGTGAAGTAGGGGGCAAGAAAGTGCCACTTCATCAATCCGTGCCACGTGTTACGGCCATCATCGGATCAAACCGAACCTTTTTTTGGCGGTACAGATCATATGGATCACATCTAGAAGCTTCCCAACTGACATGTGAAGAAAACCGGAAATGAACCGGCCATTTGTGCCCGAACCGGAGCTAAACCGAAGAAACCTGTGCGCTGTCCGCTTTTCTGGGAAGAAATCGGTCCTTTCGGCCAGCTAGGCCGGCTGGTTCGGGCGGCCCAGTCGCTCCTGGGCGAGCAGACCGCGCCTGACGGCCTCCGCACCAAACCCGCGTCGCCACCTGTCCCGCAAGACGGTCGAAACCCGTGCCGGCGCCCTCGCTCTACGCGGACGCGCGCGCGCCAACACCCCGCCACGCGTTGCGGTCCCGTAGGTGAGGCTCCATCGCGGGTTCCCCCGCAGGGCGCAGCTGGGCCCGCCCTGTCCCGCGGTGTCTCCTGCACGCGCAGGCAGAGGCGCCTGCTGCTGGTGCAAGGCACTGTTTATGTGGGCCCCACCTGCAGCCGCTGCTGCAGGACACTGTTAGGTGCTGACGTCAGTGATGACGCTGGCACTCCTTTTTAATTTGCGAAATTGATATCTTTTTATTCCTGAGCTCAAATATAGCAAATAATATATCCGTTTCGATCGTCTCGACAAGCTCTTTCGTAATGGTGCACTCCAATTCATCATTTGAGATAGTTTTATTCGGTGAAAAATTAAATATCCTGCAAAACAAGTGAGAGCACCAAAACTCGTGGAACTCTTAGAATCAAACTCTATAACTATAGTTTATGATTCATTTCATGTCAATTTATGCAATAGTTGATGGTTAGATTTGGAGTTTAATGACCATCAACAATGGCTATCTATCCTAAACCCGATCACAGCACTCTATTGCGTCTTGATCGGCAAAACAAAATGCCCTAGCTTACCTTTGCCTTGAGGCCTTGCATTTTGCCTTGAGCCCTCTCATCACTTTCATTTAGTGCCACCCTTGCTCAACCTTGGTCTGGACCTAACCTATCTCAGTCACAACACTAGAGTGGAGGTTAGTCCACTTAGTTATCTCAGTTACCAAAACCAAACATAGGGCTTCCACATACCTTCTACATAGCAACTCTTTGTGAATGTTGTTGCAACATGCCTATTGAAGATGCACATTGCCGTGTCTTCGGCCATAGAAGCCATCAGATTCTAGATAGCCTTCTGCTTGACGTGGGGGCAAAATGTCAGGTAGCCGACCGCTTTGGGAGATATGCTTCGTGGTGTCCCAAACGGTTTGTTTCCTCT
The DNA here is from genome assembly GCF_019320115.1 of Miscanthus floridulus. Classification (NCBI taxonomy): domain Eukaryota; kingdom Viridiplantae; phylum Streptophyta; class Magnoliopsida; order Poales; family Poaceae; genus Miscanthus; species Miscanthus floridulus. The sequence continues at coordinate 58,778 of NW_027096328.1, forward strand.
ACATTGTGATATGACCTGGGTGATTAGTTCGGTATCTAGCAAGGATGCATGAGCGCACCCAATGGGTGTAGCCTCTAAGCCCCTAACTGATAGGGAGAATGTTGACAATCACTACAATGCAAAATCCGACCGTTAGACATCTCGAAAATAAAGAGGACTTCACACATATCATGCATATTTTGTTTTAAAGAATGCAATTCCACTTCTATTGGAGACTATGCATATGCATGAACCCACTGGTGCAATTTGATCCAAAATGGATTCGGTGGACTGGTCCGTCCAACCACCTAGGCCGTCCGACCACGGGCTCAACGTAATGGAGCCCATGTTCAACCAACAACTAGGAAACACACCAAGGATGTGAATTCCCACTGAGATTTGCATGTTAGTTAGATCAAATGGTGGAGGAAGAGCCAGATGAAAAATGCATGGATCCATGGGTCCACATATGTAATTCAACCTCATGCACAATGACCAAACCCTACACCTCACGGTCAATGAGCAGTGGGCCAACTACCTAGTGAAGGTTGGATGGCCCAGACACCAGAGAGCAGCTACCGACCCCCTCGGTCGTCCCGACCTCCAAATGTGGTTGTTTGCTCCAAAGCACCTCAAATAGGTCACACCATTTCTAGGAATGCATCCCAACCAGAAATGATCAAAGATAGCGGATTCGACTGGTTGTCCAACCACACCAGTTGACTAACCCCACCTTGGCTCCAAACTGCCTCAACTTTGGCTATAAGTACCCCTTGTTTTCTAGAGCCTATAAATATCGAGGTTGGCACCAATGTTCAACACACACACAAGAAGAAGTAGCTCTCCATACTCCCATAGTAGCATTAGTATTTGTGTTAGTGTTACTGGGAGTTAGAGCGAGTGGAGCTAAGCCTGTCTTAGGAAAGGTGTGCTAGCGCTTGTATCTTATCTTTCTTGTAAGACTTCATTTATGCAATATATTTGTTATATTCTTTATTCACTTATCTTGCTTCTTGTAAGTGTTTCCTACTACTCTCATTGTTGTAATACTTTTTTTTATTTAGCATAGAATTAATTCTATATCTTTAGTATAATTCGAAGTAGTGTTAACACCTTTGCACGGGTTCACCGCTCTTAATTGAGTGCTCTAGTTTGGTCTTTCATACAAGAGCTAGAGTAGTATTTGTTAGTGTAAGCATGGTGTTTATACTAAAGTTTATTTGTATTGCAGGCTTGCTACTCGAATGTGTGGCAGCAAGTGGGTGGTGATGAGCTACTCAAATATGTCACTAGAAGACACCGTGAGGGTTGGAGCTTTAATGGTGCTTTTGCCGGCACAGATATTGTTTGGGTGGGAGGTTGAGTCTTTATTAAGTTGACTAAAGTGCAGTTTGATGAACATTCATGCAGAAAATCAATGTACATGCAAATAAACACCAACACTTGTGAAATTTGTTAGAATTAATCCCAACCACTATGTTGGATGTTGGTCCTAGGATTGCTTTTATGCGAGATTATTGACTGGTAAAAGTGGTACTACTTAATGGTCACCAACAATCACCTTCTATGTGTTATATTTGTTCTTGTGTTATTGATGTGGACATAGAAGTGACTATAAAGATCTAAGCTATTGTTTGGGGATTTAGTGTCAACTGATTACAAAAGGTGAATATTTGGACCTAATTTTATGGAAAAGAGCAAATGAACATGCTATGCTATCTGCACATACAAACACGATGAATATATATTGGCTAGTTCGACTATAATACTCTCATTCAAAGCTTTAGTCAAAGGATGCTACAAGATGAATGTTTCAATGGAGAACCCAAATTAAAAATGCTTTTTTTTGTTAAGGATGTGACCTTGGTGGCTAGAAGAAGGACTGCTATGTTACCAAGGGAGTGGGGGAGGGAAGGTATGTTGCGTTTAGGGACTTCAAGAAAGTGAGGGATTGTACATCCTAGTCTTCCATGGTAATTGCCATGGTTGGTCTAGGGTTCGAAGGGGAGCAGAGTAGTGTTGTGTCGCGAGGACAAGTAGAGGATTAAAATATCGAAAGCTAGGACCCAATTCAGGGTGGGTTTGGTGGTATTATAGTGGGTAGTTTTCTCGAAGTTTGATGAGTAACATGGTCTTTTCATGGAATAAAAGCTAAGAAAAGCTAGTGGGGTGGATTATTGTTGGATTGTGATAATCTAGTGGTGAACTAGTATTTTAGTGGGTAGTTTTCTCGAAGTTTGATGACTAACATGGTCTTTTGGTGGAACAAAAGCTAGAAAAAAGCTAGTGGAGGTGGATTGTTGGATTGTGATAATCTAGGTATGGGATTGTGGAAGAGAGGAAAAGTTGTCCATTTATTTGTACTCCAATTTATAGAAGTTTGTTTCCGTAGTCAGATGAAAACAAATAAGGCCTTAACTGCTAGGCCCCATTGTAGGGTCGAGATGGTGACTAGAGCAGGGGTGAATAGTCATTACTAAAACTTAATCGTGTCGGCTAACCAAAACAAGTGCGGAATTAAAACTATCGGTCTAGCCAAGACTACACCCCTCTATCAATGTTCTCTAGCACCTTGGAAAGATCCTAATTAAGCAACAAAGGTGCCGGGCTAGCTAGAGCTCACCTAACTAATTCTAGGAGCAAGGTCACACAAACCTATGCCACTAGTACTTCAAGTAATAAGGGAGCTCCTATACATGCTAGTAAGCAAAAGCACAAAGCCAACTAAGCTCACTAGCAATGCTCAATAACAAGGCAACCAATGCCAAATTAGAGAGCGCAAATACTTAGCTACACAAACTAAGCAATGTGACTAACAAGGTTACACAAACCAAATTAACCACGCAAGGGAGCTACTTCTATGCTACACAAGCAAGAAGGTAACTAGTAAGCTACACAAGCTAACTAATTACAAGAGCAACTACACAAGCACAATGTATATGAAATATAAATACAAGCTTGTGAAAGGGGATTGTAACCCAATGGGAAAACAAGGTTGACACGGTGATTTTTCTCCTGAGGTTCACATGCTTGCCAACACGCTAGTCTTCGTTGTGTCGACCGCTCACTTGGTGGTTCGACGGCTAATTGGCATCACCTGCCAAGCCTGCATGTCGGGCACCGCAAGAACCTACCCTGAAAGTGATGATAGCTCAATGACACGCTTTACTAGAGTTGCTCTTCATGGCTCCCATGGGGCGAGCACAATGCCCTTCACAAAGCTCTTCTCCGAAGCACCACACAAGCTTCTTGCGGGCTTCAACGGAGACCACCACCAAGCCATCTAGGAGGTGGCAACCTCCAAGAGTAACAAGCACCACCGGCTTGTAACTCTATCACCTAGTGCCACTCGATGCAACATCATGATGTAATCGCACTAGAATCGCTCTCTCACACAATCGGATGATCACTATAAAGCTTATGTGAGATGGAGGGCTCCTAAGCACTCTCAAGCATGGACACAAAGTCCCCTAAGGTGCTCTGTAACAGAACCGACCAATTATATGAAATTAAGTAAGAAAATCATTCGCCAGAGTAGACGATTTAGCAAACTTAAGCCCGTATAACCCGGTAGTCCGTGAAATCACGAAGGATTTCAAACCAACTTCCATTCTAGCCAAGATCGTAATAAGTTTAGTGGTCACCATCACATATTACATAAAAGTTTGCATCTCAGATACATCAGAGTTTAATCATAGTTATTACAAAACAAGTTCGAATAAAAGTAGCGGAAGCCGTTTGTTCAAAACCACACGCACTCACACGGAGTTCAAATACAGTGCCAGCGAATGATCATCTCCAACAAAAGCATCAGACGAGACATAAGGAATGACCATGCCCATGGTCCTAAGCATCACCCATCGCAGGATAAAGGCAATTGATACAGTAGCCGTAATACATCTGCCTATCTGCAACAAGTGGGAATAAAACCCTGAGTACGAGAAGGTACTCAGCTAGACTTACCCGACATAACCGAAAATAAGTGACACCAAGGATTATGAAGGGCTTTATAGTAGGGTAGCTGACTCATTTGCAAAAAGAAGCATTTTTAGCATTTCAAGACCCTTTTCAAAAGCATTATTGTCAAGTTAATTGTTATTAACCTGTCGACTAGATTTGCACCCATACTAGAGCAAACATGTGATTAAGCAGATAATGATAACCAATGATCATTAAACAACTTCCATAATGTCATATTCATTATAACTGTCCAAGTGTTCCATCAACATTACTACGATGAAGTAACTCAAGTCAAGTGCTCAATGTCTAGGAGCGATGGCGATTCGAATCGATTCCTAACCAGCTGGTGATTTATTCCTTACACAAACCTCACTCACCCGCTAAAGTGAGATATTGATCACCGAGTCAACTATCTAGGAATCTCGAGTTTGCCAGGAACCACATGTACCCGGGGGCCGACCGACTGCACTTTGGTCTTATCATCTCGCCCCCGTGTCCTACCACACCTGCTCCGGCACAGTGCGCTGCGGGCAATCTACTCGGCCCGAATAATCTCCCAGCTTTGCGGTCGGAAGGTACTTTATCTGGCCAGCTAAATGTAAGGCATGCGTTCAACATGACTCGAGGCCCAACAACGGTCGGTCCTTAATCGACACAGACGGAAAGCGCTACAGTCCAAAACTCTGCAAGTCTCCGTCCGGTCTCCACTTTATTTAACACTTAGTTATACCATGACTTCATAGTCATCCAAGCAGATCCAGGTAACCACCTATAGCTCGTAGGTGACAGGAAATCACCCGACTTCTACCGGTCTAAGCCAGCTAAGTATTGACTCGACTACGGATACCAAGGTAACAAGGATATAGTATAACAAAGGTAGATAAGGTATAATGCAGCAACGGTTGCAAACAACTCCTGAACGTAATGCATCAATTAAAGTAAAGCATTTAATTAATAATTGCAAACTGGGAGAAAATGCTCCGGGGCTTGCCTCTCTCGAAGGAGCTCGAGCGGTGATCGGGGCACTCCGGAAGTTCCTCAACGTCCTCCTCGTCGGCTTTGGGCACTTCCTGCGGCTGCACCTCGAGCTGCTCCTCGGGCTCCTCGGGTATGACGACTGGGTTCTCGGTTTGCGATCCTGTATGATGCAATGTGCGTAAGCGCTTATGCAATCGGTGCATCTAATGAGATGAATACAATGGATATGTTTGAATGTAAGGTAGTCAACATCATCCAAGAACATATACTACAAGCACATGTCATCTACTGCATTCTCTTCTACTACTAATATGTTAAGTCAACACATCTTATTAAATGCTTCAAAGATACACCAAAGATTCACTAATTTCTTAATCACACATAAAGCAACACTTGATTAAACCCTAATTAATAATAGGTTTGAATAGCAACATCTATTTTTATTGCTTAGAAAAATCTTAGAAAATTACCATAGCACAGTACTACCCTAAGTAGTCTACCATCAGATTTTGATGGTATTCGAATGAGTGGATTAGCCTACACAAAAATAACAAGCTATGGCATGATTATGAACATGAAAATACTTTGTACTGTGAAAAGTGTCAAACAACAGAGTTAGCATTTTTCCTATGATCTTCATAGCATACAATCACTGTACAAAAATTATCACATGCATGTTTTATACAAAGTTTGCTCTCTAGCTAAAATAACAAAAATCAGCCATTAAAGGCACTTGAACTACACCTCAAAATTTTTCTACAGCACATGCATGACACATATTTTTCCTAGGAAGTACATTACATAAGAAGATTAACAAACTTGGAAATCATATTTTTCTGAAGCGTATAGGTTTTTCTACACATTTTTCAAGTTATCAGCAATATCCATGATTAAATAAAGTTCTATAGAAAAGTATCTCAAAAATGACATGCAATAATTTTCCCAAGTAGATCTGGTGATAAGGAACCTAGCAAAATTTATTTCAATAGATTTGGAGCAATTTTGAGTATCCAAACATTTTCTAAATCATTTCTCTTTTCAAATAATAAAGAAAAACTGAAAATAAAACATCCTATTGCTACTGGGCTGGCCCGGGGGAATCAGCTGGCCCACGGCCACACTTGGCCCAGCTCAGGCCGAGCAAAGGGAAAGGGCGGCGGCCTGGCAGGGGCTTCGGCCCACGGCCTCTTGGCCCAGCTCGGCCGAGACGAAGGGCGTTCACGCCGGCGCCGAGACGTCGCAGCGGCGCGGCTCGACCAGCGGGCCGGCGGCCATTGCCGGCCAGGTCAGGGCAAGCGGGCGAGCGCCTGAGGTTTGCGAGGAGTTGGCGAATGCGGGCAGGCAGCTAGGCAGGGAGGAGAAGGGGAGGAAAGGGGAGTTCCACGACGACCGAGCACGGTGGCGCCATGGCCGACGGCGGCGAGGCGCGAGAATGCGCTACCTAGGCTCAACAGACGGCACAATCGTGAGCACCAAGTGCCGGAGAGCGAGGCAGAGCTGCTGGTGCTTGATTGCTGGCCGAGGTGGAGGAGGGGCGGCGAATTCGCCCAGCGCGTGGGAGGAGGGGCGAGCACGGGAGAGCAAGAGAGCGGGTGGGATGGAGTGGAGAGGAACGTAGTGCAGTCGGCAGGTGTAGGCGGGCGTGTGGGAGCGGACGCAGGCCGGCCGCGACACGCGGCGATGTCGACGGCGCATGGCCGCCACGCGGCGGGCGTGTTCTGCCGTGGTCGGGACGCGGCGCGGGCGAACGGCGCGGCGCAGCGCGGTCAGCAGGCCAGACGCGCGCGGGGCTAGGCTGGGCCAAGGCGAGGCATGCGGCGCTGCGGGAGGCTCACTGGGCCGGCTTCAGCCGTGGGCCAAGAAGCGAGGCGGCGGCCCGCGAAATAAGAAAAGCCTTTTTCAAATTATGTTTTCAAGAGATTTTCAAATACCAGTTTTTAAATATCATTTTGAGCAAGAAAATGACATCTTTTGAAAATGTACCAAAAATGAAAGTTGATTAGAATTTAATTCTCTACAACTTTGCTTTTATGACCAAAGTTCAAATCTATCTAGATTTTGAATTATAAAATCAAAGTCAATTTTAACTCAAAACCCTAGTTTTTTGGGGAATTATTTTTAAGGCAAAATTCTGCAATAATTTGAATACAAACTTTGCTCCAAAAATTGTGCTAAATAATTCTAGATGATTTACAAGCATAGCCAAACATGTTTTACTAACCTAGCAAGCATAATTTGGGCAAAACAACTCTTAAACAGGTGTATGCAACATTTATGTTTCACGAACATGTTTCGTATGTTTTGAAGCAGTGTTTCAGTTGTTATTTACATGATTAGGCATGTATGATTAGGATGCTTGATGATGCATGATATGCATGATTTGCAGTGCCTAAATGCTGGCATAACACCGGGGTGTTACAGCCCTCCCCCTTATAAAAATCTCGTCCCGAAATTTGGGTTACGAACCATTTGTTATAAAAATCTTCATAAGCTTTTTGTAGATACTCTCCTGTTTCCCAAGTTGCATCTCCCTTATCATGATGATCCCACTGTATCTTGTATGTTTTCACCACACTATTCCAAGTAGCACGTTCTTTAGTGTCCAAAACACGGACCGGTTGTTCACGATACACCAAATCTGATTTGAGTGGGATGCCTCGAGGTTCTATTCTTTCCTCCGGAACACGCAAACATTTCTTGAGATGTGATACATGGAAAACTAGGAAGACGGTACTCATTGTCTTAGGTAACTCTAACTTATAAGCTACTGGACCTCTTTTTTCCAAGATCTTGTATGGTCCTACGAATCTAGCGGCAAGCTTTCTTCGGACTCCAAACCTTTTCTTCTTCATTGGCGTGACCTTCAGATAAACATAGTCACCAACTTCAAACACAAGGGGTATCCTTCTTCTGTCTACATAACTTTTCTGACGTGATTGGGCCGCCTTCATATTTTGCTGAATAATATGAACTTTCTTCTCGGCTTCTTCTACAAAGTCAATGCCATAATACCTTCTATCTCTAGGCTCGACCCAATTCAATGGTGTTCTACATTTTCTGCCATACAAAGCTTCGAATAAAGCCATCTTGATGCTTTCTTGATAACTATTATTATAAGAAAACTCAGCTAAGGGTAACCATGACTCCCATGATCCCTTAGAAGACAATATGCAGGCTCTTAACATATCCTCCAAAATAGCATTCACTCGTTCAGTCTGACTATCTGTCTGAGGATGATAAGCGGTACTACGAATCAAACTAGTTCCTAAGCCTTTGTGTAAATGTTCCCAAAAGTGAGCCATGAACTGTGAGCCTCTATCAGATACTATGGTCTTTGGTATACCATGCAACCTCACAATTTCTGTGATATACTTCTCGGCATATTGAGGTGGTCGATATTCTATTTTGACAGGCAAGAAATGAGCGGTCTTGGTAAGACAGTCCACAATTACCCAAATCAAATCATGTCCTTTTTGAGTAGTGGGCAATCCCGAGATAAAATCCATACTGATATCGTCCCACTTCCAACTAGGGACTGACAAGGGTTGTAACATACCGGCAGGTTTCATATGAATAGCTTTCACTCTACAACATGTGTCACATCTGGCAACATATGCTGTGATTTCTTTCTTCATTTTGGTCCACCAATAACAAGATCTTAGTTCTTGATACATCTTACTACTTCTGGGATGGATAGATAGCTTAGAAAGGTGAGATTCATCCATGAGTTTATTCCTAAGCTCTCGATCCTTGGGAACCACAAGACGGTCGTCAAACCACAACACGCCCTGTTCATCCACTTTAAAGTGCCGAGACGGCTTTTCTTTGATTTTCTCTTTGATGTGGAATATTCCCTTGTCAATTTTCCGGCCTTCTATTATCTTACTCTCCAAAGAGCAACTAATCTAAATACTATGTAACACAGCAGGATGCATCAGATCGAACCCATCTTCAAATAATGGCTGCACATTCAAGTAATGTGACTTTCTGCTCAAAGCATCTGCCACTACATTGGCTTTTCCAGGATGATATTGCACATTCAAGTTGTAATCCTTGATCAATTCCAACCATCTGCGTTGTCTTATGTTTAGCTCTGGTTGGGTAAAGATGTACTTAAGACTCTTGTGATCTATGAAAATGTTACACACATTACCAAGTAGATAATGTCTCCAAATTTTTAGGGCATGCACAACTGCAGCAAGTTCAAGATCATGTGTTGGATAGTTGACCTCGTGCTTTCTCAATTGACGTGAAGCATAAGCAATGACTCTCCTTTCTTGCATAAGAACACAGCCTAATCCAGTCTTTGATGCGTCGCAAAACACATCAAATGGTTTCTCGATATCTGGTTGTGCTAGAACAGGAGCAGTGGTCAACAGTTTCCGCAAAGTGTGGAAAGCTGCTTCACACTCCTCTGTCCACACAAACTTGTGATCCTTCTGTAGCAAACTTGTCATCAGTTTGGCAATCTTCGAGAAGTCTGGTATAAAGCGATGGTAATAACCGGCTAGTCCTAAGAAACTTCTAATCTCAGGAACTGTGGTCGGTGCTTTCCAATTCATAACCTCTTGCACCTTACTTGGATCGACTGAAACTCCATTTTCTGACAGAATGTGACCAAGGAAAGGAACTTTCTTCAACCAGAATTCACATTTGCTAAACTTAGCATACAGTTGATGATCCCTAAGTCTGGTCAAGACAATTCTCAGATGCTCTTCATGATCCTTCTCGTTCTCGGAGTACACCAGAATGTCATCGATGAACACCACCACGAACTTATCCAATTCTGGCATGAAAATTGTATTCATCAAAAACATAAAGTATGCAGGAGCATTTGTCAAGCCAAAGGACATGACAAGATACTCATACAACCCGTATCTGGTGGAAAATGCAGTTTTCGGTATATCCTGTGGCCGAATCTTGATCTGATGATAACTGGATCTCAAATCTATTTTTGAGAATACCTTGGCCTTGGCTAACTGGTCAAACAGAACATCAATATAAGGCAAGGGATACTTATTCTTTATGGTTACAGCGTTGAGTGGCCTGTAATCTATGCACATTCTCAACGTGCCCTCTTTCTTCTTCTTCACAAACAAGGCGGGACATCCCCATTCAGACTTCCTTGGCCGAATAAACCCCTTTTTTTTATAAATCTTCTAATTGCTTCTTCAGCTCAGCTAGTTCATCTGGAGGTATCCGATAGGGTCTCCTTGAAATCGGAGCTATTCCGGGGATTAATTCAATTCCAAACTCAATCTCCCTATCCGGCGGAAGACCAGGTAGCTCATCCGAGAATACATCTGGAAACTCACACACTACCGGAATCTGATGAATAGGAATGACTGCCGTAGCACATGTAACACTTATAAGGTCTGTTCTCCGAGGCAATGGTACTTGGAAAGTACCCTCACCCAGGGGATCCTTAAGGGTAAGTACTCGACTTCTAGTATCTATGACTGCTCCCCAATCCTTCATCCAATTCATCCCTATAATGACATCCAAAACTAGTCCAGGCATAACTATCAAGTTCACTCGGAACTTCCTGCTACCTAATTCAAGGGTTGCCCCTCGAACCATCCGGTTGGTTAAAACATCAGCCCCTGCTGAACTTATATGGTAACCATAACCCAATTCTGTGCATAGTTGTTCATGTTTCTGTGCAAATGCTTGACTCATAAAAGAATGCGATGATCTAGAATCAAATAGAACAACTACAGGGTTTTTGTTGATAGGAAACTTACCAGCAGTGACGGGCTCTCCCTCAGGAATTTCATCTACAGTCGTACTATGCACCCTAGCATTATAAGTCTGCTGCTTCTTCTTGGGCGGATACGGACAAAACCTTGAGAAGTGGTCGGGTTGATCACAGTTATAGCAGGGTCCCCTCACTGTCCCGGCAGATCCCACAGCTCCCTTAGAACTACCTTGTACCGCAGTTGCGGCTACCTTGTTGGGTTGTACTGCCATCTTGTAAGGCTTCTGGGGTCCACGAAAATTCTGACTTCTCTGCTGAGGTGGCCTGAACCTAGCGCCAGGTGCCGATGGGCGATATGGAGGACGACCTCCCATAGGTGCTCTAGCTTGGGATGGACCACCTTCAAGGGCTCTCTTGCGTGTCTTGGTAGCGGTGCTGGCGTTGTTATTCTTCTCCTACTTCAGATAGTCGCTAATGAAGTCGTTGAATCTGACATGGTTGTTGGTACCCACATGCTTCATCATTTTTGGATTGAGTCCCCTCTTGAAACTGGCTATTCTCTTAGCATCGGTGTCAACCATGTCGGGAGCATAGCGACATAAGTTGTTGAAGGCATGCAAATATTGCGTCATGGTCTTGGTGCCCTGATTCAACGCCAAGAACTCTCCCAACTTCATCTCGGTCAGCCCGGGTGGAATATAAACTCCATGGAAGGCCTCAGCAAACTCTCTCCATGAAATCTGAGCATTTGGAGGGAAGGTGGTGCGATGGTGCTTCCACCACATTCCCGCTGGTCCTTGCAACTGAAGTGCAGCATACTCCGTTTTCAACACCTCAGTCATCCTCAACACAGAGAATTTATCTTCCATAGTGTTGATCCATTCCTCAGCATCGAGTGGCTCTGTTGCTTCCTTGAATATTAGCGGCCTGGTGTCCATAAAATCTTTGAAGCTGCTATATTGGTTCACCCCAAGGCCACCACCCTGATTATTACCATGTTGAACGTTGTTGGTGATGGTACGTAGAAAATCCTCCATGTTCTTCTGGGATTGTTCCGCGTTGCGCTGACTCCCGAGCAACTGTGCGAGGAACATCTCGGGGGTAAACGGGGGAGGAGGTGGTAAATGCGGTTCATGGGGAGGCTCATTGTTGTTGCCATGGTTTCCACCACCACCACCGGTCCCCGCACCGTTAACACCGGTCTCAGCGGCCTCATATGTGGTTCGGCGAGTGTTTGTCATCTGCATATTTCAGCAACAAGTAATGATTGAGTGAAGCTGTAATAATTGCGAGTGAAGGAAAAATTATGCCATACTGAATTTACTGGAGAGAATAAATTCATACAATAAAACAGAGGCACAACAATCACATCCCAATTAAAACAACATCACTTAATCAAATTACTTCAACAGCAAACATCGTGTCCATACAACCAAATTGCCAGCATACATACACTGGACTTTTATGCGTTCAGATATCGCATTCTTAATCAAGTTCCAACCACATGCCAAGTCTCATAAGTTCAAAGCAAAATACATTAGGTTACATGCCAACAAAAGAAAGGTCATCGCGACAGGACCTAGATACTAGCGCAAGGCAACTAGCCTACTCCTCGGGGCCATCGTTGGGATCGGAGACATCACCATCGCCCCCAGGTGAAACTACAGGCTCGTCCTCATTGTCGTCGTCGATGTCCATGCCAGCGACGTCTAGTGGAGCATATGGGCCAACCCCATTGTAGAGCGCATGAAACTCCTCGTGCAGGTTGCCGTTGTATTCCTCTAGCTCATCGACCCTCTGCAGCAGAAGGTCCCTCTCATCCCAGGCTTCATTCCTTTCCTGAACCAACTGTCCAATCATGCGGTCTGCATTGTTGTTGGCTTGAGTCAACGTATGCACCCGCTGCATAGCTCTATCACCTCTATCAACCGCCTGGTCTCGCTGTAAGTTCATATCAGCCAACTGCTCCTACAAACTAGCTATAGCACGTGCCTGTCTCTTCTTCTGCTTTCTCCCCTTGAGCTTATCCTGACCATGCAAGCCAGTCAAAGTCCAGTAGGTACTCTCGAGACCCTCATATGCTCTGATGGCGGCGAACATAGCACTCATAGAATAGTTGTCACTAGCCTGTCCCTCAGCTGGACCTCTGACCAAGGCGCTTCCCTGAGGCTGAACCCAAATGGCATCACGAGGATCATCCCTAGGAAAAGTGCTAGCTAGAGCTGCTGCAAGCTCACTGGGAAATCTGCTCATAATATCCCTGATGACACGGAAGGCTGCTCCCTCTGCACCCTCAGTGGGAGTGTGACCCTCAAACTCCAAGTGTCAACCATCCCAATCTAGAGCATCACCGAGAGCAGGAACCATGATCTCTACCACTGCAAGTCCATCCTCTGCTAACTGGCTCTCATTCTAGGAGTACACCGGCTCTTGACCCTCTGGGTACCCCACATCATGGAGCACTCTCCAAAGCAAAGTTGGCATGCCAAACTCGCTCAAGAAGGTGTCCGTGGTGCGGTTGTCCCTCAGGGCCAACGGACGTCGAGGTGCTCTTCCTCTGGTGGACTTACGGGCGGTCTACTTCGTGCGGGCCATCTGTAGCAAAAGTTCTTTTATTACCCCGGGGAAACATATTTTAGGTGATACAACTTTTATCAAAATGAGATAATCAATTTATAAGGGGAGGAATGCATGACATGAATGAAATGCACAAGTAATATGATGTATGTACGTGCCGTACATTCTCACAAACTTATGAAATAAATAATTTCTAGTGACGAATTCGGTGGCATACAAACGATCTCTTAAATACGTAACTAATACGTTCTACACGATAGCATTGTTATGTACCTGCAGAAAATTCATTTCAGCCCAATTCCCAATGAATGCATAAAAGCAGTAAATTTTTATCTACACGCTCTACATGAATCCCCCGATACGTGTACAACGGTAGTAACTACCCGAACCATTGTCCTATTGACGGCATCGCCTCAACAGACAGAATACCCACACATGAGATACCTTTGTAAAACATGCGTAGAACATGTAATTACTCCAGCATCATATAAGCATTCGCCCTAGATCGGTGGTGTATCCGATCATGCTCTCACAACTCACACTTACCGAGGCGTAGAAGCAATTGATCCATACATTACCACTCAAACAAGTGGCACTCATACAATAGCATGCCGTATGAGCGACGAAAGAGAAATATGACGCAAGAACCCCAAGTCAGTACTTAATTAAGCCACCTAAAGTCCTTAACTGGGCACAAAGGATATGACCACTGGCACACTTTATAGTTTGAAAATCACGTTTTCCAAATGCCTTTTTGTTTTAAATACACTTGTGAACAGTAACACGCTAAACCATGCTCTGATGCCAGCTGTAACAGAACCGACCAATTATACAAAATTAAGTAAGAAAATCATTCACTAGAGCAGACGATTTAGCAAACTTAAGCCCGTATAACCCGGTAGTCTGTGAAATCACGAAGGATTTCAAACCAACTTCCATTCCAGCCAAGATTGTAATAAGTTTAGCGGTCACCATCACATATTACATAAAAGTTTGCATCTCAGATACATCAGAGTTTAAACATAGTTATTACAAAACAAGTTCGAATAAAAGTAGCAGAAGCCATTTGTTCAAAACCACACGCACTCACACGGAGTTCAAATACAGTGCCAGTGAATGATCATCTCTAACAAAAGCATCAGACGAGACATAAGGAATGACCATGCCCATGGTCCTAAGCATCACCCATCGCAGGATAAAGGCAGTTGATACAGTAGCCGTAATACATCTGCCCATCTGCAACAAGTGGGAATAAAACCCTGAGTACGAGAAGGTACTCAGCTAGACTTACCCGACATAACCAAAAATAAGTGACACCAAGGATTATGAACGGCTTTATAGTAGGGTAGCTGACTCATTTGCAAAAAGAAGCATTTTTAGCATTTCAAGACCATTTTCAAAAGCATTATTGTCAAGTTAATTGTTATTAACCTGTCGACTAGATTTGCACCTATACTAGAGCAAACATGTGATTAAGTAGATAATGATAACCAATGATCATTAAACAACTTCCATAATGTCATATTCATTATAACTATCCAAGTGTTCCATCAACATTACTACGATGAAGTAACTCAAGTCAAGTGCTCACTGTCTAGGAGCGATGGCGATTTGAATCGATTCCTAACCAGCTGGTGATTTATTCCTTACACAAACCTCACTCACCCGCTAAAGTGAGATATTGATCACCGAGTCAACTATCTAGGAATCTCGAGTTTGCCAGGAACCACATGTACCCAGGGGCCAACCGACTGCACTTTGGTCTTATCATCTCGCCCCCGTGTCCTACCACACCTGCTCCGGTACAGTGCGCTGCGGGTAATCTACTCGGCCCGAATAATCTCCCAGCTTCACGGTCGGAAGGTACTTTATCCAGCCAGCTAAATGTAAGGCATGCATTCAACATGACTCAAGGCCCAACAACGGTCGGTCCTTAATCGACACAGACGGAAAGCACTACAGTCCAAAACTCTGCAAGTCTCCGTCCGGTCTCCACTTCATTTAACACTTAGTTATACCATGACTTCATAGTCATCCAAGCAGATCTAGGTAACCACCTATAGCTCGTAGGTGACAGGAAATCACCCGACTTCTACCGGTCTAAGCCAGCTAAGCATTGACTCGACTGCGGATACCAGGGTAACAAGGATATAGTATAACAAAGGTAGACAAGGTATAATGCAGCAACGGTTGCAAACAACTCCTGAACATAATGCATCAATTAAAGTAAAGCATTTAATTAATAATTGCAAACTGGGAGAAAATGCTCCGGGGCTTGCCTCTCTCGAAGGAGTTCGGGCGGTGATCGGGGCACTCCGGAAGTTCCTCAATGTCCTCCTCGTCGGCTTCGGGCACTTCCTGCGGCTGCACCTCGAGCTGCTCCTCGGGCTCCTCGGGTATGACGACTGGGTTCTCGGTTTGCGATCCTGTATGATGCAATGTGTGTAAGCGCTTATGCAATCAGTGCATCTAATGAGATGAATACAATGGATATGTTTGAATGCAAGGTAGTCAACATCATCCAAGAACATATACTACAAGCACATGTCATCTACTGCATTCTCTTCTACTACTAATATGTTAAGTCAACACATCTTATTAAATGCTTCAAAGATACACCAAAGATTCACTAATTTCTTAATCACACATAAAGCAACACTTGATTAAACCCTAATTAATAATAGGTTTGAATAGCAACATCTATTTTTATTGCTTAGAAAAATCTTAGAAAATTACCATAGCACAGTACTACCCTAAGTAGTCTACCATCAGATTTTGATGGTATTTGAATGAGTGGATTAGCCTACACAAAAATATCAAGCTATGGCATGATTATGAACATGAAAATACTTTGTACTGTGAAAAGTGTCAAACAACAGAGTTAGCATTTTTCCTATGATCTTCATAGCATACAATCACTGTACAAAAATTATCACATGCATGTTTTATACAAAGTTTGCTCTCTAGCTAAAATAACAAAAATCAGCCATTAAAGGCACTTGAACTATACCTCAAAATTTTTCTACAGCACATGCATGACACATATTTTTCCTAGGAAGTACATTACATAAGAAGATTAACAAACTTGGAAATCATATTTTTCTGAAGCTTATAGGGTTTTCTACACATTTTTCAAGTTATCAGCAATATCCATGATTAAATAAAGTTCTACAGAAAAGTATCTCAAAAATGACATGCAATAATTTTCCCAAGTAGATCTGGTGATAAGGAACCTAGCAAAATTTATTTCAACAGATTTGGAGTAATTTTGAGTATCCAAACATTTTCCAAATCATTTCTCTTTTCAAATAATAAAGAAAAACTGAAAATAAAACATCATATTGCTACTGGGCCGGCCCGGGGGAATCAGCTGGCCCACGGCCACACTTGGCCTAGCTTAGGCCGAGCGAAGGGAAAGGGCGGCGGCCTGGCAGGGGCTTCGGCCCACGGCCTCTTGGCCCAGCTCGGCCGAGGCGAAGGGCGTTCACGCCGGCGCCGAGACGTCGCGGCGACGCGGCTCGGCCAGCGGGCGGGCGGCCATTGCCGGCTGGGTCAGGGCAAGCGGGTGAGCACCTGAGATTCACGAGGAGTTAGCAAATGCGGGCAGGCAGCTAGGCAGGGAGGAGAAGGGGAGGAAGGGGGAGTTCCACGGCGGCCGAGCACGGTGGCGCCACGGCCGACGGCGGCGAGGCGCGAGAATGCGCTACCTGGGCTCAACAGACGGCACAATCGTGAGCACCAAGTGCCAGAAAGCGAGATGGAGCTGCTGGCGCTTGATTGCTGGCCGAGGTGGAGGAGGGGCGGCGAATTCGCCCGGCGGGCTGCGGTGGCGTTCGGTGGCGAGCTCGCTGCGCGCGGGAGGAGGGGCGAGCATGGGAGAGCAAGAGAGCGGGCGGGATGGAGTGGAGAGGAGCGCAGCGCGGTCGGCAGGTGTAGGTGGGCGCATGGGAGCGGACGTAGGCCGGCCGTGACACGCGGCTGCGTCGATGGCGCATGGCCGCCACGCGGCGGGCGTGTTCTGCCGTGGTCGGGACACGGTGCGGGCGAACGGAGCGGCGCAGCGCGGTCAGCAGTCCAGACGCGCATGGGGCTGGGCTAGGCCAAGGCGAGGCGCGCGGCGCTATGGGAGGCTCGCTGGGCTAGCTTCGGCCGTGGGCCGAGAAGCGAGGCGGCGGCCCGCGAAATAAGAAAAGCCTTTTTCAAATTATGTTTTCAAGAGATTTTCAAATACCAGTTTTCAAATATCATTTTGAGCAAGAAAATGACATCTTTTGAAAATGTACCAAAAATGAAAGTTGATTAGAATTTAATTCTCTACAACTTTGCTTTTATGACCAAAGTCCAATTCTATCTAGATTTTGAATTATAAAATCAAAGTCAATTTTAACTCAAAACCCTAGTTTTTTGGGGAATTATTTTTAAGGCAAAATTCTGCAATAATTTGAATACAAACTTTGCTCCAAAAATTGTGCTAAATAATTCTAGATGATTTACAAGCATAGCCAAACATGTTTTACTAACCTAGCAAGCATAATTTGGGCAAAACAACTCTTAAACAGGTGTATGCAACATTTATGTTTCACGAACATGTTTCGTATGTTTCGAAGCAGTGTTTCAGTTGTTATTTACATGATTAGGCATGTATGATTAGGATGCTTGATGATGCATAATATGCATGATTTGTAGTGCCTAAATGCTGGCATAACACCGGGGTGTTACATGCTCAACATCAGCCTTGACCAAGACACCCTTCTATTTATAGCCCCATGGGCTAAACGAGTCATTACCCCTTCACTGGACAAAACTCGGGACGACCGGACGCTCCGGTCAGATCAACCGAACGCTGGACCCCAGCGTCCGGTCGTGCGATGCATGCCACGTGTTCCCTCTCTTCAAATGCTGAGCATCCGATCTCAATGGTCATATGACGACCGGACGCTGCAGCTAAAGTGATCGGAGGCTGAACCCCCAGCGTCTGGTCGTTTCCAGTAAGCATCCAGAGACGATTTTTCTCGACCGGACACAGCCAGCATCCGGTCAGTCAGCGTCACTTCACTATGTTGCCCGATAATAGGACCGGACGCAGCCTTCCAGCGTCCAGTCGCTGAGTGACCCAGCGTCCGGTCAGTGACCGATGCCAGTGACTTTGCTGCCACAACTGACCGGACGCATCGGTCCTTTTGAGACCAGCGTTCGGTCACTTCATGACCAGTGAGACTAACTCATTTTCGCCTCTATCTCCTTCACCCTTGCTCAAATGTGCCAACCACCAAGTGTATCACCTTGTGCACATATGTTAGCATATTTTCACAAACATTTTCAAGGGTTAGCCACTCAACTTGCCACGCCACTCAATCCTAGCGACGATGCAAATTTAGATCACTCGAGTGGCACTAGATGACCGATATGCAAACAAGTTTGCCCCTCTTGATAGTACGACCATCTATCCTAAACCTGGTCATAAACTTCTCTACACACCTATGAACGGTGAAATGAAATGCCCTAGGTTATACCTTTGCCTTGCGTATTCCATTCCATCTCCTCCAATGTCGATGCAACACATGCACCAACATGATCAACAATGATATGATCCACTTCATATCATCATGTGATCATATTGGTTCATCAATCTTGATCTCACTTGCTTTTCACCGTTGCCTTCATCCATCGACGCCAAGTCTTGCTCAAGCTTCACCGCCACACGGTCCATCGCTCCAAAGCCTTCAACTTGCCCTTCACGCTTGCAACCGGTCCATCAAGCCAAGTCTTTTCTTGATCTTCTCCACCTTGATCACATGACTCAATGTCATGTCTCATGTGCAATAAGCTCCTTTGTCATCACATGTGTGAGCTTTGCAACATCTCCAAGCCATTTTCACCTTCATGGCATATGTTGCTCACACACACGTATCTATGGACTAATCACATGTGTATCTCACATAAACACAATTAGTCCACCAAGGTTGTCACTCAATTACCAAAACTATACAAGGACCTTTCAATCTCCCCCTTTTTGGTAATTGATGACAACTCTACAAAGATATGGAAATTAAGCTCTTTTGGATTCATGTTGCTTGCCCAAGCAATTTTACCATATGTAAATGATTTTGGACAAGTACCACAAACCCGAAATGATAGTATTAGCTCCCCCTACATATGTGCTAGAGTGTTTGTTTTGAAGCTAGCACATATACATAGATTGAAATTGTGGGAGAGTAATTACTACTAAATGATGCTAAGGTGTATAAAGTAAACCTTTGAAGCGTGATACCAATCGAAGTTGCACCTTTAAGTTCATCTTTAGCACCATAGTTAGCTAGATATCACTTGGAAATAAAATCACTTGATACCTCATGAGATCAACATTAAAAGCAAGGTACTAGCATTACTTGAAAAGCGTACCAAGTGTCTAGCTATCATCCTATGCATACTAGTTTTCATTTCATCAATCAAATTCTACAACTAGTCATAAATCACACAAGCATGCATATTGAATTTAATAACTTATGCAATGCAAGCAAGCACATGAATATGCACATATCAAATGCAATCAATCAAAGTTCATGAGCTTGCTCCCCCTACTTGTGTGCTTCTCTTTTCCATGAATTTTGATCCATCTCTTTTCTTCAATGTTGCTCCCTCTTTGTGCATATCCATGTCCTACCTCTTTGAGCTTTCATATCTTATCTCTCCCCCTTGTACAATCTTAATCTCAAAGCTTTCATATCTTTGTACAATCTCTCCCCTTTTGTCATCAATTTCCATAAAAGGTATGCTTCTCATTGATGCAAACGTATGTATTTGGGGTAGATGGTTGAGGCTTGAATCTTGCATTTTTTATGAACATTACTTGATTGTTGGAATGACACCACTTGTAGATACCACTTGCAACTTGTAACTTGTATTTTGTGTAGGGCTTCTTGAAATACCACACATAAGATTTTTGATCTTGATATCAATTTGTGGGATACCTCCCCCTATGTGATAGCATGGGTCATCAATTTGATACACTTGAGCTCTTGTAGGTGAGGGATGCATTCTTCATTTGATGATCACTTAAAGTTGAGGATCACTTGTGGAACCATCATCTTGTATGATTGATACCACGTGTAGATGTGATACCACTTGAAAGAATTTTCTAGCATGGAACCACTTGTTGGATTTTTCAATTTTGACCATTTCTTGAACATTTGCTATCTTCATGAGTACCACTTATAGGATATTACTTGTGGGTTGATCTAGACATCACTTATGAATTCTTGATGAAATACTTGAGTCTAGATACCACTTGAAACACACAATCTAGATATCCATTTGCATTGCTGTCTTGTGCTTGTACTCTTGTTACTTATCATGAGCTTCTAAATTGACTTGAACTAAATTGATTTGCCTAAGCTTCCAAGTCTGGTTTGAACCAATGACAAGCTTCTTCACACCTCTTGCAAGGGTTATCTTGCCAATGTTGTACTTGTCACTTGTTGGCAATCCAAATTAAATCAAGTACTTGGGTTTACTTAGCTCATGAACAAATTCATATACTAACCACTAGATCAATTAATCATTCAAGCAATAGTGGTAGGCTATGAAATTAAACGTTTCATTTGTTATGCATGATCCTATGAAGCATGTACTATATGCACTAATCCGCATACTAGTAAGGGATGAAATGATCATGCACATTACAATGATACATTTGCTATATTGGAGTAGAGGATAGTCACATAGATTCCAATTCATAACTCCAATAGCAATGTGAAGTCCAATTATAAGCTTGGTGAAGACCAATAGATACCATTTTAAATTCCATTCTTCACCCATATGAAATAAATACCACTCATTATCAAGTGCACTTTCTTGTTGTGGTTGGCTTGCTTCATTATTTGATCAATGCTTGCATAAGAGCATCAATGTGAGAATACCACTTGAAATATCATGACTAGCTCTCTTTTGGGTGTTGCTTGCTTTTCTTGATCAACTCTTTTGATTGCTTCAACTAAGCATCTCAAATGTTCCTCGGATCATCACTTCCATGTTAGCCTTCCAAGTACCACACTTGGTTCACCTACATATAGGCAGCAAGCCCCTACACTAGGGAGAAGTGACCTCTCTCTAAAGAACCATTCTTGATACTCACCTAAAATAGCTTGATTGATTGATCCAAGTGATGAACTTAACTTGATGAGTAACCTTGATTCCTTCTTTAAGTCCTTTTGTTTCTACCAAATGATCTCTAATCATATCTAGAACTTAAATTTTATCTTCAACTTGAGTTTGATCTTGATCTTCATCTTGAGTACCAAATGTGTGCAAAGTACACTCCATAATCAAATGGCCTTGTACTCGTTGCTTGTTATGCTTTTAGATCATCTCAAAACCAAACTTAGGTGCCTCAATTACTTATAAACATGTTTCCAACTTTAGGACCTTTCAATCCAACATTTGTCACTTTTCTAGCAAATTTTGTACTCTTTAAACAAAAATGCATATGTCCCAAAGTACAAATCCAAATACCAAGCAATTTGGTGGAGATGTGCATCACTAAGTTATCTAGCATCTATAAAAATTTGAGCTTCATTTGACTTCTAGATTGCTACCAGATTTCAATTCTTCCACCACTGCTATATGCTGAAAATTGCTGCACTATAGCTGACAAGATCCACTCCAAAATCTAAGCATTTCTTATCCAATTCTCATAAAATTTGTACAGAAACTTATACCATAAGTATAGAGCATGCGTACCAATTTTTATACCAATCCAATAAGTTTTCATCACTCAACCATGGCTAAGATCACAGCTAGCTCAGATTTTGCAATATAGGACAGATTTCAACAATTGAGCTATACTTCATCAAATATGAATCAAACTTAAAACTAACTTGTTTGAATACTTTCACAAGACATATATCCGTTCAATCACTCACTAAAAGTCATCTCATGAATTTATCCAACAAATCAATCCAAACTTGACTACTAATCAATTTATCCATTCAAACATCTTATAGCAAGCAACATTGCATATTTATCCAATTCAATCAACTCATATGCACCCAAATGGAATGATCAACAAGATATATACCTTGGCTAGCGCATGATCATCCAACTAGCAAGCTTCGACTCAATTATTTGCAAGTCATCAAATATATCCAATGAATCACCAACAACTTGAATATGACACTTGTATGTTGATAGCACTTGGACTTCACTCAATTTTCACTTGGCATTGGGTTTAGATGTGCACTCGGCTTCATATCTTGACTCAACATATGATAATTAATATGAAATCAATTGAATCAAGTCTCCAATGCCGATGGTACCTACAATCAATCATCCACTTTTTGATGGTACCCAAACAAGTTTGGGTCCTCTCAAGTTAGGAGCAACATACTTAGGCATAGCCTTAGTATGAGTAGCGGGATGTTTTGCAGTGGCAACTATAGAGGTACCATTATCATCCTTCCTAAGCATAGAATCATCATCAATTGAAATAGGCTTAGGAGTGTTACCTAGGGGACATGAATGTGCCATATGTCCCCTTTCTCGGCATGAGTAGCAATTTCTCTTTGATTGAGCCTTCTCTTCCTTGCTCATGTGGTGCTTCTCATAGCCTTGCCTCTCATGGATTGCTTGAGCCTTCTTCTCAAGCTTGGTAGGACACTTAGAGGCAAAGTGTCCCATACTTCCACACTTGAAGCACTTGATGTGAGCATCATCTTTCTTCTCATCTTTATTCTTGCTCATCATCTTGGCATCTTGAGTTTGCATTGGATGCCTTGCCTTTCCACCCCTTCTTGTTTTCTTCTTCATCATCATCAAGTCACCACCATCTTCATGATAGATCTTGACTTGCTCTTGGGGTGTCCTCTCTTGCTCAACTTGTGGCTTTGGTTGAGGCTTCACTTGTTGCTTCACCAATTGCTTGGTTGGGCACATTGAGGTAAGATGACCCCAAGTGTGGCACTTGAAGCACTTCACATGCTTGAGCATCTCTTCTTATTTTATCTTCTTGAGCTTCTCAATGTTAGGGCAACCATTTGTAAGGTGTCCCGCTTCATGACAACAATAGTACATAGTATGAGAGAGTTTTCTTTGTTGTAGCTTCTTCATCTTTCTTTCTCTCTTTTTTTCACCCTTTGTTATCTTCTTCTTGAAGCCAAGGCCACACTTGTCACCATAGTTTCTTTGAGTCTTCAACATGTGCTTAAAGGTGACTTTTGAGTTGTAGCACCTCTCTAACTTGTTGCTCAAATTCTTCACTTCATTTTTGAGCTCATTGTTCTCCTTCAAAAGGTTAGTCTCACAAGACATAGAAGTAGAACAAGCATCTATATGTGAAGAGCATGGCATATCTAATAAATCATCACAAGAGGTGGATACATGCTTCTTGCCTACATGACAAGGGTTAGCAACAATTTGTGATTTATCATTTAATCCATGTGATGAGCTCTCATTATTTTTAAGTTTCTTTGTAAACACTTTAATGAGAGAAGCATGTTGTTCTAATAATTCTTCATGAGATGCAAGTAGTGTCTCATGATTCAATTTTAGAACATCAAGTAATTTTTTATGTTCTTCACAAGAGTTCTTTAGAAATGAGTTTTCATTTTCCAATTTCATTATTTTAGCTTTTTCATTTTCTAAAGACATGGTCATGCTAGCAAGTCTACTAATAAGCTCATCATATGAATCAACATGATCAACCACATTAGGATTTAATACCTTGGTGTCACCTTGTGACATGAAACAATGTGGTGTAGTTGGAGAGCTTGTAGTAGCATCATCATCATGGCTTGAGCATGAACCAACATCGTCAAGATCACCACCAAGTGTGCTTGAGGTAGAATCTTCATGTGCAACACTTGTGGCATCATCATCAACCTTGTCAAGTGAACTTGTAGTGAATCGATCATCATCATCATCACTTGACCATGAGGTGAAGCAATCTTTCACAATCATCAAATTGTGATCATGCTCGACACACTCATGCACCTCCTTCATGGGCTCATCATCATCATTGAAGACCGCCCCATATTTCTCATTGAGATAACTCCAAATCTCATGGGCGGTCTTCATGTCAATGATCTCTTCAAATATGCAATCATGCAAAGATCTATGCATGATATTAGTAGCTTGGATGTCGAGATCTAGGCATTTCTCTTGTGCTTGAGTTAGATTATCTTCATCCAACACATGAGAAAAGCCTACATCTACTATCCACCACATTTGAGGATAAATAAACTTAAAATTGCATATCATCCAATTTTTCCATCGTGTAAAGTGTGTGCCATCAAAAATATGTGGACAATCAACATCTAGCCCATAAGCTGCCATCCTCTCGGGTCGGTGAAGACCACAAATGAGAGACCTACCTTTGATACCACTTATAGGGTCGAGATGACGACTAGAGGGGGTGAATAGTCATTACTAAAACTTAATCGTGTCGGCTAACCGAAACAAGTGCGGAATTAAAACTATCGGTCTAGCCAAGACTACACCCCTCTATCAATGTTCTCTAGCACCTTGAAAAGATCCTAATTAAGCAACAAAGGTGTCGGGCTAGCTAGAGCTCACCTAACTAATTCTAGGAGCAAGGTCACACAAACCAATGCCACTAGTACTTTAAGTAATGAGGGAGCTCCTACACATGCTAATAAACAAAAGCACAAAGCCAACTAAGATCACTAGCAATGCTCAATAATAAGGCAACCAATGCCAAATTAGAGAGCGCAAATACTTAGCTACACAAACTAAGCAATGTGACTAACAAGGTTACACAAACTAAATTAGCCACGCAAGGGAGCTACTTCTATGCTACATAAGCAAGAAGATAACTAGTAAGCTACGTAAGCTAACTAATTACAAGAACAACTACACAAGCACAATGTATATGAAATATAAATACAAGCTTGTGAAAGGGGATTGCAAACCAACGGGAAGAACAAGGTTGACACGGTGATTTTTCTCCCGAGGTTCACATGCTTGCCAACACGCTAGTCCCCGTTGTGTCGACCGCTCACTTGGTGGTTTGGTGGCTAATTGGCATCACCCGCCAAGCTCGCACGTCAGGCACCGCAAGAACCTACCCCGAAAGTGATGGTAGCTCAATGACACGCTTTACTAGAGTTGCTCTTTGTGGCTCCCGCGGGACGAGCACAATGCCCCTCATAAAGCCCTTCTCCGGAGCACCGCACAAGCTTCTTACGGGCTTCAACGGAGACCACCACCAAGCCATCTAGGAGGTGGCAACCTCCAAGAGTAACAAGCACCACCGGCTTGCAACTCGATCACCTAGTGCCACTCGATGCAACATCATGATGTAATCGCACTAGAATCGCTCTCTCATACAATCGGATGATCACTATCAAGCTTATGTGAGATGGAGGGCTCCTAAGCACTCTCAAGCATGAACACTAAAGTCCTCCGAGGTGCTCAACATCAGCCATGGCTGAGACACCCTTCTATTTATAGCCCCATGGGCTAAACTAGCCTGTTACCCCTTTACTGGGCAAAACTCGGGACGACCGGACGCTCTAGTCAGATCGACCGGACGCTGGACCCCAGCGTCTGGTCGTGCGATGCATGCCAAGTGTTCCCTCTCTTCAAATGCTGAGCGCCCTATATCAACGGTCATATGATGACCGGACGCTGCAGCTAAAGTGACCGGACGTTGAACCCCTAGCGTCCGGTCGTTTCCAATAAGCATCCAGAGACGATTTTTCTCGACCGGACGCATCCGGTCACCCTTGACCGGACACAACCAGCGTCCGGTCACTCAGCGTCACTTCACTGTGTTGCCACGCAGCCTTCCAGCGTTCGGTCGCTGAGTGACCCAGCGTCCGGTCAGTGACCGACACCAGCGACTTCGCTGCCACAACTGACCGAACGCACCGGTCCTTCTGAGACCAGCGTCCGGTCAGTTCGTGACCAGCGAGACTAACTCTTTTTCACCTCTATCTCCTTCACCCTTGCTCAAATATGACAACCACCAAGTGTATCACCTTGTGCACATGTGTTAGCATATTTTCACAAACATTTTCAAGGGTTAGCCACTCAACTTGTCATGCCACTCAATCCTAGCGACAATGCAAATTTAGATCACTCGAGTGGCACTAGATGACTGATATGCAAACAAGTTTGCCCCTCTTGATAGTACGGCCATCTATCCTAAACTGGTCATAACTTCTCTACACACCTATGACCGGTGAAATGAAATACTCTAGGTTATACCTTTGCCTTGCGTATTCCATTCCATCTCCTCCAATGTCGATGCAACACATGCACCAACATGATCAACAATGATATGATCCACTTCATATCATCACGTGATCATATTAGTTCATCGATCTTGACCTCACTTGCTTTTCACCGTTGCCTTCGTCCATCGGCGCCAAGTCTTGCTCAAGCTTCACCGCCACGCGGTCCATCGCTCCAAAGCCTTCAACTTGCCCTTCACGCTTGCAACCGGTCCATCAAGCCAAGTCTTGTCTTGATCTTCTTTACCTTGATCACATGACTCAATGTCATGTCTCATGTGTGAGCTTTGCAACATCTCCGAGCCATTTTCACCTTCATAGCATATGTTACTCACACATATGTATATGTGGACTAATCACTTGTGTATCTCACATAAACACAATTAATTCACCTAGGTTGTCACTCAATTACCAAAACTATACAAGGACTTTTCACCCGTTCACTTCGCTGAAAAAACAAGGCGAAACACTGTTCCGGTTGATTTGTTGTGAGAGAAATACTGTTTTAACTAAAAAAACAAGCTGAAAAAGACGGATTATAAGAGAAACAAACAGGGTATGAACAACTTCCTTGCATTCAAATCATGGTGAATGCTACTTTAGCTTGATGATTTCCAATTCAAGCACGAGTCAGAGTCAGACCTCATTTGGCATGCTTTACCACACCAGAAGGGTCATGTTTAGGTGGCTTCGCTCATGTAGGAGAAAGGCACAGGTCCTTTCTCTAGAGCTTCTCCCGCTGAACTGTTCTTTTCAGTTAGCGTTTGATGGAGCATCGTCTAAAGTCACAAAGAAAACTAAAGCTGTTCAAAGAGCCCCGCCAAACATAAGCCTAAACCCACGGCAGCTTCTACCTTCTGTATATGTACACTAGCTAGTCTACTACTCTACAGTCTCTACTGCAGTACAGACGTACAGTATGCAAAACGGTCCGCACGGCGACAAATGAAGCTAAGTACTCCGACAGCATTTTGGCTCAAACTGACTGAAAAGAGCCATCGCTTAGCCTGCACGCTTCTGCTGATGTTGCCCGCTCGCGGGTAAATTAATGACGGGAACAGCTGGAGCAGCAGCCGGCCAATCGTCAAAGCTCTGATAAGAAGAAGCTGGCCCCGGCAGCCAAGGACGGCTGTACGACGGCAGAATTGATCGAGCTCTAAATGAACCATCTGCGTATGCGTTGGACACTGCTGGCAGGTGTAGGACGGACTCCCATTACTTGGACTGACTGATGGAACCAGCGAACGGCATGGCTGGACTAGCGATCGAGTACGCTGGTCAGAGACAGAGAGCCAACAAAAACCCAGCAGCCAGGAACTGGAGGCGTGTGGTGCGTGAGACGCTGGCATTTATATGTGAAAAAGTATTATTCACTATTTTGTTGTGAGAAAAAATATTATACCATGATTGATAAGACAGGCTGATAAGCTAAGTCTAGTCTAGTGCATATAATACTTCTGCGTGATTGATATTGGGGGGTGGGGGGGGGGGGGGGATTCAGGAGTGAGTTGTAATTTTTCTTTCCAATATTCCTCCAAAATTTAAATGACTGTTCCATATAGTGGATACATACGCATGGAACAAGTATCAGTAGGTACCCATGGTTGCTTCACGGAGACCATCTCTACTGAATTTTTCCCCATTAAGGACGTCTCTAACGATGTCGAAGTCGTTAGCTTGGAACGAACCGTACTTAATTACCAAGTCAGAAGGAGAGAGAACAAGAAAAATTACTACGCTAGCGTGTCTCCAAGAGCCTAGCTCGCACGTCTGCAGCAATTCATACATACTCTAAAAACAAGCTAAAAAACAGGCTGACAAAGACGAATTTGTTGGGGATTCCCTGAACAAAGAAGACTACCTCCTATACTTGCCTGGTACTTCCTCCCTTCTATAAAATTTGATATTATAGTATTGAAAAAATATCCCAAAAATAGATGTTTTGACTCTTAGACAATAGATTGGACTGTCAGCTTGAAATTGTGTTATGCATGCCTCCATGCATTCCTTACTTTAAGGGGATTATTCTTTACTGAATAAATAGGGGTAATTTTGGTTTTAAGCACCGTTCTTTCTTAAAAATCCTAAAATTTTAAGTTTTTTGGATGGAGGATATGCAAATCTAGCTATATACATCACGTACTCAATCCACTAAAGAAATGTAAGGATTTTTTTTTTTGTGTTGTTCGGATAGAAATGATTGGACTACCCCTCATCGGAGGTAGGGAGTAGGGACGGATTCTGATGGCTGCAAAGGGTAGCTAGTCCATAATTGTGTGAGTGATTGGTGTCTACTGCCTCTATTTTATAATATAGTGCACTTTAGGAATTTTAAGACAAATTAAGAGAGAATATAAAAAAACGTATGTACCGTCATTTTATTTTCTAATCAAACACTATCATGAACGTGATTAGTAGTGATTAGTTGACAAATGGAAAGTATATAATGCAAAAATGGGTTTTGTCCTCTAGAATGCCTTATATTTAAGGACAAATTTTGAATGCTAAAATACACTATATTACAGGACGGAGGGAGTAGAGGTGTAAATGGTACAGATAGGAGTAGTATTTCCCAACTGATCGTCCGAAGGGCTACAGATACTTAAATGAATAATCCATATCTGGATACGGACATTCCATATGAAAACGCATCCATATGTGAATAGTTAAAGTTGGAGATATTTCTAGATACTAGAAAAGGTAGAACGACTTATATAATTAAATATTGACAAACAATATATAATAAAGTAATTGTAGGTCGAAGCCTCGTCTTCCTATACTAATAAATTAAATATGTCTCTATCCTAATATTGAAGAGCTAAAATCTCAACTTTTTTTCCACCTCTTCTAATTAACTCTGTGAATGTAGAAGTTCTCTCTATTAGTCTATAGCCCTCCTATTTTATATTAGTCTAGAGCACTCGTACTTTATATTAGTCTAGAGCCCTCCTAATTTATATGACATGAGGTTATATTAGTTAAGAGTCCTCCTATTTTATATGGCATGAGGTAACCTAGATAGTTAGGAATTAGGTAGTTAGGAATCCTAATTCTAATAGATCTCCGGTCGTAAATAGCTTGAATATGAATTCTAATCTATATGTATATGTATATGTATATGTATATGTATATGTATATGTATATGTATATGTATATGTATCTATTAATTTATATCTATATCTATATCTATATCTATATCTATTAATTTATATCTATATCTATACCTCTTATATATTTATACCAGTATATGAGTCTTACGTATATCGTATGTGACCCGGACTCATGATTCTCGCTCATATGAATTAGAACAACTCGATATAGCAATAATATGAATCCAATTCCTATACATATTGAATTCCGTTACAACACACAAACACATTTGTACTACCTCTGTCACAAAAGAATGTAATTTTAGCACAGTGTTACGGTTTTAGTACCTTAAG
Organism: Miscanthus floridulus; assembly: GCF_019320115.1. Lineage (NCBI taxonomy): Eukaryota > Viridiplantae > Streptophyta > Magnoliopsida > Poales > Poaceae > Miscanthus > Miscanthus floridulus. The sequence goes on from NW_027096328.1 coordinate 88,663, forward strand.
TTTGGCTAATTATAAATAAAAAATATCAATGTTTATGATACCAAATAAATACCATTAGATTAATTACAAAATGTATTTTCATTATAAATTAATTTAAAGCTATAAATGTGAATACTATTTATTAGAAACTTAGTTAAATGTGAACTATTTTTTATAGTACGTAATTCGTATTCTTTTTAGAACGGAGGTAGTAATATATAATTCCCTCCGCATGTTTGGTCCGGTTTCTATTTGTTTCCTTCACCTCCTCCGTCTACGAGTCGGCTTCGGCTGCTGGGCGTAGACGTCAGGTCCCGATCCTCTTTTTTTTTCCTTTGGCTCCCCGGTCCTCACGTTTGAGTCCGTATGGAATTTCTTTTGATTTTTCATAAATGTCAAAAATAATAATAAATGTGATATTATGAACCTTTCAGTCGTTGATCCTTCTGTATAATAAACAAAGCATTTCACCACTAAATTGTTAATGTAGTTATGATTAGAAAAACCAAATATTTTTTGTTAAAACCTGGATCAACGGATAGTCCACCTAATCAAACGGTTAGATAGTATCAAAACTAAAGATATGGTATATTTATGAGTAAATATTTTATATAATTAGGATAAAATATGTCCAGGTCTTTTTAATTCGATAATGGTTTAATAGGACATTATCATATTATTAACAACATTAACTTATATTACAAATGTCTCGATTATCATTACCATTACCATTGTCATTTTTTATCAACATATGATAATTTTTCTACCGTTGCAGCGTCCGTATTTGCTAGTCTACATAAATTCAAAGTTTCCTTCCACGGCCCACGTTGACTCGTTGTGGGGGGTATGACCCCGGATACCCAATGGCATACCACATGGGCTACGTCCCCAGGGGTGGCCCAGCCTACAAGACGAAGCCTTACGGGGCATGGCGCTGCTCGGTTCGTCCCGCAAGACACCGGGAAGATATCCTGAAGATACTACGAGATCTGTTAGGATACATATGATCCCATGATTCATGTAATCTGTTATTACTTTCCGGTTATCTCCTAGATCTAACCGACTTGTAACCCTACCCCCAGATTATATAAGGCGGGCAGGGACCCCCTCCAAACACACGCAATATCATACGATAGCCAATACAATCCAACAGACCACAGGAGTAGGGTATTACGTCATACTGACGGCCTGAACCTGTCTAACTCATGTGTCTCTGTTGCCTTCTTGTTCTCGAATACACGCATCTCTGCCGATCAATCTACCTTCGTGGGATACCCCTCAGAGGACTGCCGATGATATTCTGTCTATAGTTGACGCGCTAGGTAGGGGTGTGCGTGCTGTTTCCATGTCGAATAAGATGGTACGTTTTGCAGGCTCTTCGTTCCTCCCATAGCCCGGCCAGATCTTCATGGTCGGGTCGATCTCGTGGATCATCAATGCTGACGGAGTCGGAGAGCTCATCGAGCTGGTGTAGACCAATACTGCGCCGACCACCCCAACACCTAGTGACTGCAGATCTGATGTCGGAACCACCTCCGTGGTCGCTTTCGCTGACAATTCACTACCCGCTCCCCCGCTACCAGAGGAGGCAAATCAACAACGACGATCTGATCGCATCCATCGATCAGGTTGGCCAGAAGCTCGTCGATTGCCTCTCCATCGTGGAATCAGGCTCTGACCACTCTGGCTCAACACCGACCACCCTCTGGTTCAGATCTATCGGAGGAAACTCCAAGGGTTATGGACCTACCCTTTGGGCTCACCAACGTCGCCGCCACTTATCAAGATGCCCTAAGGGGCAAATTCGCCGATCAGGTTGGAGATGTCCATCCACTCGCCGACCAGATCACCGACCAGCTCTCGCCGACTGTCAACATGTTACACGTCGGCCGACAACCTAAAGCGTCCCTCCAAACCATCCTAGAGGAGAATCTAGACTCTGAGTCCCAGGGCTCTACGGAGACTGTCACCGAAACCGCCACCGAACAACCTCCTTTCCCCCCTTCTGTGGGGTTGCAATCTTCAACGTCAGCATCGATAGCCCCCCGCGGGAATGGGAGACCGAGAAGGACCGCGCCGCCCGCGTCAATAGAAACGTTAATCGTGCTTAGCGCCGAGCAAACGAGGCAGCCCTTGTACTAGACGAGGCTCAGCTCGACTCACAAGGAAGGCCACGCCAACTCCAACGCAACCTTGACGATGAATTTGTCCGTGTTGACGGCCACGACGTCTACAAGACCCCAAGCGCCAACTTGGTCATGGTCGCCAATGAACTCGTCCGGCTCCCACAAACACCAGAGGTCGATAGGGTCGCCGCCATGCTTAAAGCGGCGCACTGCTAGGTCAACGCCATCCGCCAGGATCAGAGACCTTCATACTCTATGAGCTCGATTCGCCAATCAGCTGCGCTAAGATCCAATCGCCACCCCAGCCAAAGTTGTTTTCGCTGACCAGCACCACGACGATGGACAACCCCTCCAGGGGGAGCTAGGGGCAACCACATTGAACACCCTCGCCAACACTGACCAGGAGGTCGACCAAGATGTCCGAGCGCACCTCAACAATCTCCGAGATGCGCGATGACTGTATCGACGAGCACTGTTTCGGTCACCATGAAGAAGTATGCCGCCGTCAAGAATATGAGCAAGAGTTTGGTAATTCGGACTCAGCCCTCCAGCCAATCAACGTCGGCAACGCCATAGATCATGATGGCGACAATCCCGAAGGGCCCCTAGCATTCACAAGGGCACTCCGAACACTTCAGTGGCCCCATGGTTTTAAAATCACTAGGGAATGAGCCCTACGAGGGGCGGATGAACCCCACATAGTGGCTACAAGCTTACGCCACTGTTGTGCGTGCCATCGGGGGAGATACCAGCATCATGGCGAACTATCTTCCCATTATGCTTACGCCAACTGTGATGAACTAGTTCACAAGCCTCGCCTCGAACTCCATCGGATCCTAGGAAGAGCTAAAGAAGGTCTTCACCGACAACTGTATGGCTATGTGTACACGGCCGGGCACCAAGCATGATCTAAACCGCATCTACTAGAAGCCATCTGAGCTCCTCCGTAGCTACATCAGACGCTTTTCTGAGATGAGGAATTCTATTCCCAACATCATGGAGGCAGAGGTCATCACTGCCTTCGTCCGGGGACTCCATCACCACGACCTCCGCTCCAAGTTCAACCGCAAGCCACCCATGGGGATTGGCGAGATGATTACGACTGCTAACCTAGTACACCGACAACGAAGAAGACAAAGTACGCTACAATGAGGACTGCGGGCACTCAACGCCCAACTCGCCGCTAGCGATGAATGACCCGACGACCATCACCACAGCGATCACCGCTACGACAACCATAGTCACCACCGGGGCAGTGGCCATGATCGGCTAGAAGGATCCAAATCTGGTAAATATCACCGTCGCCGACCAGACCACATTGTCGCCGCCATTGACGAACCTCACGTCAAACGCAACTATGACAAATAGTACAAGAAGATCCTCAAAGACCCATGCCCCCTCCACAAGAACGCCAAGCATAAGATGAAGGACTGCCTCAACTTGGCTGAGGAGTTCTAGGCTAAAAAGCCTGGACGACAACAACAACGACGGAGCCGGAGGCCACCGACCACCTGGGAACAACAACAATGCCTTCTAGGACCACGACAAGGTGGTCGCCACCATCTTTGGGGGCCTTTTCTCCTGCCGAGAGTAGAAGAGATCGGAAGCTCACCGTCCGCTGGGTGCTCGCCAGTCAACGCGGAGGACACCGTCGCCAACCCCAGCTATCGCCCCTGGTCTGAGGTCCCCATCACCTTCAGCAGGGCCTGACTAGTGGGCGGATATCCCTTACATAGGGTGTTTCCCCTTATCCTTGATGCAACCGTTCAGAAAGTGCTTTTTCAAAAAAGTGCTCGTCGACTGGTGGGAGCGCTCTGAACCTCCTCTTCGCCTAGAGCCCTAAAGGAGATGGACCTCGGGATAGTAGATCTCACACCCTCCGACTCCTCTTTCTGGGGTGTGGTACCTGGCAGGGCATCCAAACTGCTTGGAGAGATCACCCTACTAGTACAGTTCGGACATGGCTAGCAACTACCGCATCGAGCACATCAACTTCAACGTCGCCGACTTCAACACCACCTACCACGCCATACTTGGTCGGCCAACTCTGGCCAAGTTCATGGCCATACCGCACTATGCCTATCTGGTGCTGAAGATGCCTTCGCCTGTAGGAGTCTTGGCCCTATGGGCCAACCTCTCCATCGCCTATGCCTACGAGATAGAGAGTCTCGCTCTCGCCGAAGCCACTGACCTCTCCATCTAGATTACTAGTGTGGTCACCAACGCCAAGACGGTGCTCACCGACAACCTAGAGATCCCATCGTTGGAGCCTCCTCGCACCTCCACCAAGTCCAAGGAAACAAAGGAGGTCAGCCTCGGCCTCGACGACCCCTCCAAGATCATGAAGATTGGGGCTCACCTCAACCCCAAATAGGAAAGCATGCTCATCTCCTTCCTACGTGCCAACACCAACAGTGTTTGCTTGGAAACCTGCAGACATGATGGGGGTACCACTGGGAGAAGATCGAGCACTCCTTGAATGTCTCAGCGAACGCCAAACTGATCAAGCAGAAACTCCAACGATTCATGCCAGACAAGGAGGCTATTAGGGTAGAAATAAAATGGCTCCTAGCTACCAGATTTATAATAGAAGTGTATCATCCTGAGTGGTTAGTCAAACCCTGTTCTCATTCAAAAAAAGAATAAAGAATGGAGAATGTGTGTTGATTACACTGATCTCAACAAACACTGCCCTAAAGACCCCTTTGGTCTGCCTCGGATAGACGAGGTTGTAGACTCCACCACCGGCTATAAACTGCTCTCCTTCCTCGGTTGTTACTTCGGCTATTACCAGATTTCCCTGAAGGAAGATGACCAGATCAAGACGTCGTTCATCATGCCTTTCGATGCGTACTGCTATACCACCATATCCTTCGGACTCAAGAACGACGGGGCAACCTACCAAAGGGCCATCCAGATGTGCCTCAATCAACATATCGATCGCAACATCGAAGCATACATTGATCATGTGGTCGTCAAGTCCTAAGACCATCGATAATCTAATCGCCGACCTCGAAGAAACGTTCGCCAACCTAAAAAGGTACAGATGGAAGTTAAACCCTTCAAAGTGCATCTTTGGAGTTCCATCCGGCATACTCCTGGGCTACATCGTCAGCGCCCGTGGCATCGAGCCCAACCTCGACAAGGTCTCCGCCATCACCAACATGAAACGGCCAACGTTCGTAAAGGATATACAGAAGCTTACAGGTTGCATGGCTGCTCTCAGCCACTTTATATCACGCCTTGGTGAAAAGGGACTACCGTTCTTCAAACTCTTCAAGGCCTCCGAGTGCTTCTCCTAGTCAGGAGGAGGCAGATATAGCTTTTGAGCAGCTCAAGTTGTTTTTAATGAAGCCTCCGATCATGACGGCAGCCTCGACTAGATGAAACTCTACTGATCTACATCTCCGCCACTTCACGCGTCGTTAGCATAGCTATCGCCGTCGAACTCGAGGAGGTCGGGCATGCCTATAAGGTGCAATGTTCACTCTACTTCATCAACAAAGTCCTTAATGAGCCCAAAACTCGTTATCCTCAAGTTCAGAAACTGCTATACGCTATTCTAATCACATCACGCAAGCTCCACCATTACTTTGAGTATTACAAGATCACCGTGGTCACTGAGTTCCCTCTGGGGGGACATTCTCCGCAATAAAGAGTCCAATGGTCACATCATCAAGTGGGCTATTGAGCTCGGCACTTGCTCCATTGAATTCAGAAGCAGGCCTACCATCAAGTCACAGGCGCTCGCAGACTTCGTTGCTGAGTGGACAGAGATCCAAGATCCCATCCCCGCTACTTGCCCCGAGCACTGGGTGATGTACTTCGACGGCACCCTCAACATCAACGGTGCTGGTGCCGACATTCTATTCATTACACCGCCCAAGGATAAGCTCCGATACGTTCTCTGAATACATTTTCCTGGCATCCAACAACACCGCCGAATATGAAGCATGTCTCCATGGATTCTGTATAGCCGTTGAGCTCAACGTCTAACGCCTCATGGTATATGGGGACTCCGCGCTGATCATCAACCAGCTCAACAAAGACTAGTCCTGCTCCAGTGAGAAAATGGACTGCATATTGCACCGAAATTAGGAAACTCGAAGGGAAGTTCTATGGTATCGAGTACCACCACATGGTACGAGATCAAAATTAGCTCGCCGACCACCTATCTAAGATAGGATCTTCTTGCGCCGCGATTCCACCAGGGGTCTTCATTCAAGACCTCTTTACGTCGTCTATTAAGGAAGAGAAGGAAGTTCAAGAAATTCCCTCCACCGAGCAGCTGGTACTTACAGTACCTTCGCCGGCCGTCGACTGGAGGGAATAGTTCATCAAGTACCTCACCTAGCGCCGACGTACCCACCGATAAGACTGAAATCGAACGCCTAATCTATCGAAGCAAGCATTACGTATTGGTGGATGGAAACTTGATGAGGAAAAGTGCCAAGGAAGGGATATTGCAGAAATGCATCACCCAAGAAGAGGGAGTGAAACTACTTCTCAAAATTCACTCTGGTTCCTATGGCAACCATGTGGCCTTGAGAAACCTAGTCAGCAAAGCTTTTCAAGCTTGGCCCATGGCCATCTACAATGCAGAAGACCTCGTCCGATGTTGTAAAATATGTCAATTATTCGCCAAGCAAATCCACGTGCCGGCACAAGAACTATAAACCATCCCAACTCCTTGGCCTTTTGCATGCTGGGAACTAGACATGATCGAGCCTTTCAAGCCAGCGCCAGGTGGTTTTTGGTACGTGTACATCACCATTGACAAGTTCTCCAAGTGGATCGAATATAAACCGCTTGTTTCAGCTACTGCAAAGAAGGCAGTCGAGCTATTCGAAGATATCATCCACAGATTCGGTCTCCCGAACAGCATTATCATCGACCTCGGAACAACATTTACTGGTCATCATTTTGGGACTTCTACGAAGACTGATGCATCTCCATCAAATACATCTCCATTGCCCATCCTAGAGCCAACGGCTAGGTTGAACGAGCGAACGGCATGATTCTTGATGCCATCAAGAAGAGGCTATATCAAAAAGAGGGAAAGCATCTGGGCAGATGGCTCAAAGAGCTACCAGCTGTGGTCTGGGGACTGCACACTCAAGCTACTCATAGCATCGGTGTGTCTCCATATTTCTTGGTCTACGGCTTCGAAGCCATACTACCAGCGGACATTGCCTTGCGAGCACCTAGGGTGGAACATTATGATGAAGAGCAAGCCACAACTGTTCAAACAGAGGATGTCGACAAGGCTGAAGAAGAATGCCTGATCACTTGCGTCCGCACAGCCAAATATCTAGAAGGCTTGCGGAGATATTACAACCGCAACATCAAAGGTTGTTCATTTGCTATGGCGACCTCGTTCTCCACAGAAAATAGAAAACAGAAGGGATGCACAAGCTCTCCTCCCCCTAGGAAGGGCCCTACGTGGTCAAAGAGGTTACCCAACCAGGGTCTTACCGACTATGCGACTTGGACAGACTCGATGTCCCCAATTCATGGCACATCGAGCACCTTATATGTTTCTATCCTTGAAATGCTCCAGATATGTATTCTCGACTCCATAATGAATGAAGTTTGGGTCACCATAATTTGTCTCCATTATATCTCCATTATAGTTTAATCTCCATTTGCGGTCACCAGCTCTAAGCTACTACTTAATAAACTCCAATACGTGATCTCCATAAAACGCTCCACCACGTTTCTCCATATCTCCAAGATATTTCAGCCAACCGCCGAGCAGCACACATTCTGTTCTGTGCTCTATGGAGAAGACCCAGTCTTCGATCTCTCCCTACACGTGCTACGAGCTCCATGCTCTACGTTATGGGTGGTTGGATGTGGTTCCTTAGTCATGCCTGTTCCTCCTACACGTGCACAGGCTCCGCGCTCAATGTTATGGACTATGGGCTAGCCAAGGCCAAGAGTCTAGTAAAGAACCAACTGCTTGGATGCTACTTATACTATGTATATCTCCAAGATTTTTCACCAACCACCGAGCAGCACGTTCCATTCTGTGTTCTTTGGAGAAGACCCAGTCTACGATCTCTCCCTACACATGCTACAGGCTCAGCACTCTACGTTATGGGTGGTTGGTTGTGGTTCCTTGGTCATGCCTGTTCCTCCTACACGTGCATGGGCTCCGTGCTCGACATTATGGACTATGGGCTAGCCAAGGCCAAGAGTTCAGTAACGAACTAACTGCTCGGACGCTACTTATACTACGTATAATTGCGTTAGGGTTAACACTACAATGATTTTTTCATCGAAATACTGGCAAATTGCATAAACATGCACATGTCACTTTACAATGTTTATACATATACATAAATGTCTGTCTGTGCCCTTTCATGTTTTAACTATCCTCTCTAGTTATTACAGAATATTCTCTGAGCAGATCATTGGGCTTCGCTATCGCCGTCCATCTCGCCGAACAAGTCGATGTCACTGGCCAGTTTCTTCGCCGCGTCTTCCACTTCATCTTCCAGCTGCTAATGCTCCGTCGTGCCCATCCCTCTAGCGAATCCAGCCCCTATCACTTGAAGGTCAATGGCTAGGTAGTGGGACTAGACCATCGCTAGAGCGTGTGTAACGGTGGTGACAGTGGCGTCGCGGTTGAAGCTTTTGAAGTTCTCCCACACCGCCTTGCACCTATCGATGATGGTGTCTGGATGCGGTGGCCTGCCGTCGGGCTGAGGAGCCACCTCTAGGTCGACGTAGTCGAGCACCGGCTTGACTCCGACAACTATGGTGTTGAGCTTGCTCCTTTGGGTTCTGGCCTCCTGCTCCAGCACATCGAACTGTGCCTTGGTCCTTCGATAATAGTCTGCAGGCATCACAAGGATCCGTCAAACAAAAGAAATCAATTCAGCAGTAAATCCGACCACAAAGTACTCACCTTTCAGCTCCTCAGCTAGCTTCTCCGCTCACCCAGTCGCTTTCTTCTCCTCCTCCTAGAGTTGCTCGATGGTTTGGCGCAGCTGGCCTAGCTCCGCATCTTGCTCTACTAGCATAATAGTCGTCAGCAACAATATGACTGTTCAATAATGCAAAGCAAAATTGCCGATACACCATACCTTTTCTCTGCTCGGAGATGTTTCTGAGCTATTTGGACTTCCGCTCCAGCTGCTCGGAAACACTTGTCCGCTGCTCGAAGATGGTGGTCAGCTTCTCGGACCTGCCCCGCAACTGCTCGGACACGGTCGCCAACTACTCGGACAGAGCCCCCTTTTGGTAATCCAGACCCCGCGCTTGAGACTCGACAAGATCCCGCTCGCGCTGAGCCCTCTGATGTTTTTCTCCATAAGCTTCATCGCCTCCTTTAGCTTTGCATTTTCTTCGGCGAGGGGCTCCATCCTCTTGATCAGCTGGCGCCGTTGTTCGGCAGTCCGAGCTATCCCTAGCAAAAGCACCAAGACTATGAAGAACTCTAATCTCCAACATCAAAGATGAACAGTGATGATGCAATGCTAACCTTGATCTGCTTCATCGCCGTCGACAGGGTGGACTCCAGCCTCCTGAGTTCCCTGATGGTATCCTCCTCCTCAACGACCACCACTTGGTCGCCCCGCTTGCAGAGGATTCGGATAGCTTGGGGTCTTGATTCCTCACATTCGATCTCTTCCACCTCATCCTCCTCCTCCGTAGCTGGCGGCACCACTAGAGGGCTCGGTGGCTGCACTACGTGTCCAACCATGCCCTCCGACACCTTAGGGAGCGCCGATAGCTCCTCTAGCACCGTAGGCTTCTCCACTCTGGACTCCGGTGTGGCATCGGCAACTCCAGCATCCGCCTTCGAAGCCCTGGCAGCTTCTATCATTGCTCCAGGCATCACCACCGACCCGTCCACCATTGGCACCAACCGTTCACCACTGCCAAGTCCACCAACAGTGGCGGTTGACTCCTCCATAGGTCACCGAGCGCCCGAGGACTCTGGGACGGGATCTGCTGGCATCGCCTCCGCGTCGGGACCAGCCCCCGGTTGCTCGCCCGTCTAGACGGATGGATTCAAATCCTCCGTATGCTCACTCTGCATCAGATTAGCTCGTCAATCGCCACCGCGATAAGGATCCGATAGCAAAATAACTCCAAGGCAAGGATACTTATGTGTCCGCCTGCTGGTACACTTTTCTAAACCGGCGCTGTCTACCCGAGCCCCTAGGCGTGACCCTAGGGTCAACTCCCACGCCCTAGGGTGGAGGTCTCACGGTCTCCGCCATCAGCCTCTCCTCCGCCTACTGCTCAGGGACTCCCTTCGCCTGCTGCTCGGGGACTCCCTTCGCCAGCTGCTCGAGGACTCCCTCCCCTCCCTTCGATCGCTCCTCTGCATGCATGTTGCGCGAAGGCGCTTCAGTGCTTAGAGGAGGAGCTACTAGAGCCCCGTCGTCATCCGACCACTCAGACATCGCTGCACTCTATGTCCGAGTGGTCTGGTCACCACCAAGCGAGATGTCGCTCGGCTTGTGGGGAGCGGCACCCGCTGTCTTCCTCTTCTTCTGGGCCGGCTTGTCTGCCGCTGCCCTTTTCCCCCAGACTTTCTCCAACACCGGGGGAGGACTCTTCGTCCGACCAGCGTCCGCGCCTTCGGACTCCGACAAGGTGCTAATGGCACCTTCCTCAGGCTGAGCTGGTGGCCGGGCGTCTACCGCCTGCGGCCAATCGCCCCTCGGCACGCCTGAGAAGTACACTGCTTGTTCTTACGAATGGAACTTTCCATAAGTGAATCAGTTCACTGCTTGGCAACGGTACAGGATAAAAAAAGGATCAGGAACAAACAATTGAGATGTTTACCTGAGGAGGCGGGTTCATGCAGTTAAAGGGTCTTGTCTGCCCTGACACACTGAGCGAGGCAAATGGAGCGAATAGCTCTACGGCCCGCTCTAGCACGTCATCCCTCGATAGCATCTCTATCCTCTCCCGGGTGTCGTCGGTGTCCCCTTTGAAGTCAAAGCCCGTGTGGGCCCTCTCCTTGCAGGGCTGGACGCGGTGCACTATGAAGCTCGCCGCCACTAGTCCACCTTTTGTCTTTACGCCCTTTATCAGGTTGAGGAGCTACCTCACCTAATCCATGTCGGCACTGCTTGGCCTCTCCGAATAGCTTTTCTGGCTCTTCGGGATGTGGTTGGTGTCACAGCGGATGGTAGGATGGCTCTACTTCATGTAGAACCACCTAGCATTCCACCCCTTCAGCGATGTGTTCAGTGGTATAGTGAGGTATTCGCCCGCCATTCCATCGCGAAGTTGAAGATACACGCCGTCGACAACCTTGGAACCACTGTCGCCCTTCTTCTTCAGCCAAAATAGATGACGAAAGAGGTTGAAGTGGGGAAGAACTCCGAGATATGCCTCATAGAAGTGGATAAAAATCGAGATGTGTAAGATAGTGTTTGGGTGGAGATTGCACAGACTCACTCTCTAGAACTCCAATAGATCCCTCAAGAAAGGATGAACAGGAAATCCTAACCCACGCCAGAAGTAATCCTTCAAATACTATAGCTTTGTTAGTATGAGGCATTAGGGTAGGGCTCACCGAAGGCCGACCGCCATCTGGTGGTGACGCGGTCAGGAAGAACGCCCGCCTCCACCATCCTATTGAGCTCTGCCTCTCCCGTGCATGACGGCACCCACTCATCGTCACGGCTGACTCCAGGTGCTCGCCTTCTTTGGGTTTCTAGCTCCCTTCTTCGACGTCCATCTCTCAGATCTGGTTTGGGATTGGCGGTGGAAGCACATGTGAATTTGGAAGTGCGAGGGCTGAGGAGAAGATGAAACGGCAAAGTGGCAAAGGTGGGAGCATGGGGTGCGGTGGCACAGTTATAAAGAACTCCCCCCACCTTTCGCATTCGAGGATTTTTGGGAAACCGCTCCACAATTTGCGCCTCTCCACATTCTCCGAAACAGCGTGGTGGGCTGTTACCTGGGCTTTCGTGCAACTGCAACTCGTATCACCCATTTATCGCCGCAAGTTGTTACTGCTCACCGAATATTCGCCGACTTCTCCGCCATATGTTATGGCTCAGTAATTACTACTGTACAACCGTTACTCCGGTTTTTTTCTCCATGATTTGTTTTCTCCAAGATTTCCACTTGTGGCTCGGGGACTACGTCATCAATATGACTTGGTTCCTCACCGCACTGGAGACTTTCTTCTGTTGACTGTTTCTGACCCTAGCACCACGTGACCACGTCACCTACTGTCAAGCTCGGGGACTAAGTGGGCACACTTCATCTTGCAGGAGAATGTGCTTTTCTCATTTCGGGGTTACACCTGGGGACTGCCTGCCTGCTCGGCTAGGTCTTGTGCTTTTCTTTACTTTGGACCCTGCCACCACATGACTATGTCACCTACTGTCAGGCTCGGAAACTAAGTGGGCACTACTTCACCTCGCGGTGAGTGTGTTTGCTTTAATCTGGAAGACTTCGTGTCCTCCCGAAGCTGAAGAAGACTGTCTCGCTTTCTCGTGGTCGGACTCTAAGTGGGCACACTTAGTCCACTGCGAGGTAATTTTCGATTTCGAACTTGAGCTCCTTACATCCTTATGGCAAGCCTAACTTAGGATACGCTGCTCGATGACGGTTCACACTGCTCGGCGACGGTTCACAGCTGCTCGGCGATGGTTCACACTGCTCGGACGACTGGTTCACAACTGCTCGGCAACTCATCACGGTGGTCAGGACCATGAGTTTGACTACTCGGCTTTGTTCGCACATGCTCGGACAAGCTCAAGACGGCGTTGCACAACGGATACAAGGCACTCGGGGACTAGCTGTGGGGGGTACGACCCCGGATACCCACGACAGACCACATGGGCTGCATCCCAGGGGTGACCCAGCCCACAAGACGAAGAAGCCTTGCGGGGCACGGTGCTGCTCGACGGGTCCCGCAAGACATCGGGAAGATATCCTGAAGATACTATGAGATCTGTTAGGATACGTATGATCCCATGATTCATGTAATCTGTTATTACTTTCCGGTTATCTTCTAAATCTAACCGACTTGTAACCCTGTCCCCCGAACTATATAAGACGGGCAGGGACCCTCTCCAAACACACGCAATATCATACGATAGTCAATACAATCCAATAGACCACAGGAGTAGGGTATTACGTCATATTGACGGCCTGAACCTGTATAACTCGTGTGTGTCTGTTGTCTTCTTGTTCTCGATTACACGCATCTCTATCGATCAATCTACCTTCGTGAAATACCCTCGAAGGACTACCGACGATATTTTATCGACACTCGTCGAATACCAGGGTCTCATTCAATTCCGTTGAGCACGTTGCCGTCGCTCCATTGGTTCTGAAAGCTCATGAGAGGGAGAGAGAGACTCGCTCCATATTTTGGTTCTGAAAGCTCATGAGAGAGAGAGAGAGAGAGTTTGTTAAGCTATATTATGACTCAAAATTGCTGAGAGAGATCGTTAAGCTACAATAAACTAAAAACGCTGTCAAAGATGTTGATGGCAGTACTACTTCTGAACACACCATTACTGTCAGGGAAGGTAACATGTCAGAAGCAAGGAATAAGGAAGGTTGTTTCCTCTCCCTCTCACGGTAATGCAAGAGAGCAATTCGTGCAAGGGCAATCCGACGTACTACGCAGGCACGAAATGAATTCGCCGTGTCACGACGCGGACAGCGACGTGACCTGCTGCACCGTCCTATGATACTACCCTTCCTTTGGCGGGGCTCCGACCGGCTCCCGTTCCGGTACTATAGCGCCGCTGTGGCGGAGCCGGCGGAGCCCCAAAACCAAGGCTCCGGCAGCTCCTCCTCGTTTCCCGTTGTTTTGTGGAGGAGCAGGAGCTGGTTTTTTGCGTTGCTACAGCGATACACAGTAACGTGCAGTGTCTGCCTGCGCAAGCCCGAGCCCTCGGAAGGCTAAACAAACGTGCCCTTAGTAGGGCTTAGCTTAGGCAAACCGCACACTACTTACCTCCGTTTTCGTTTATTTGTCGCCATTTTTTTTTACTGTAGCAAGTTTGACCATACGTTTTTTTTGCAAAAGATTTTTAGATACATCAAGTTTTCACATATATAATTCTTTATTAAACATATAAGATTTTTTTAGAAGAAAAAATAGATGGTCCGCTTTGCTACAGTAAAAAGTTACTTTCAGGTAAACGCATAACAGATAATCCATCGAAGGACACGGCCCTCTTAATCCATCGATCATGCAACTAGCGAGCAATCAACACGACCATTAACACGGTGTTGACAACCCCTTCCCCCGTGATGGAGACATCGCAGCAGACGGCAGTGTACTTTCTCCTTATTGACAGATCGTGGCATCGATCGGGTGGGAGCGGCACACCTCCGAGTCATAGACCACTGGAGACCGTTAACGGTCCCGTTCGTTTCGCTGAAAAAATAAATTAAAATATTATTTCAACTGATTTAGTGTGAGAGAAAAATATCGTTCCTGTTAAAAAACAAGCTGAAAAAAACGAATTATAAAAAAAACGAACATAACCGCAATGCTACTGTACTGCCGGAGTCGCCGAAGCCGGCCTAGCATAGGCGGTCCACGGACAGTGAGATGAGTCGCAGACGAATCGGCGGGCGCACTCGGCCGGTACGGTTGGTGGGGAGGCGGCCGTCGGGCTAAGTACCGTGCCGGGGCCACGGGTTGGTCGTGGTGGTGCTCCTGCTCCTGGCCGGGCGATAGCGGGGTCCGATCGGCGAGGGCAGTGGGGGACGCTCGCGGCTCGCCCACATGGCGATGACAAGCGTTCCTGTTGTACCCCTGAGTAGCCCTGTTCATAGTCCCGGTAATGATTCTAGCCCGACGGTTTCGAAACCGCGGGTTACACCGCCTGGCGCCGCTGACCTCGTTGGCCTCGTGTCGAGGGTGCGCCCTCGCCCACTGCAGGGCAGCGCCACTCGGCATCGGTTGCCACCAAGACCCAGTGCTCCCCCGCTCCAGCGCCCATGCAGAAGGAAGGACTCCAAGCATGCAGGTGGACAGGTCGATTTTGCACGGACGTCATGGGCAGCAAGGTGAAGTACAGAACATCAGATGCTCTGTTCGTCGATCGCAGCTCACAAGTAAAACAACAACATACAGCAAGGTTCATCGCCACGAAACATTGACAGACCTCATGGTGGACCTCGTGCTACCACGGCGTGACCAGATTTGACGCCCGTGAAGTCAGACGCCCTCCTGGCCGGCGATGATGTATAGTGCAGCGCAGCCCCCAGGTGTGCATGCGCTGCCGTCGAGAGTAGCTGCTGCTGCCGGGCCACCACCGCCGGAGCCACCGCTCCGTCGCCGCAGCAGCGCCCTCGCCTTGGCTGCGCTCGATCAAACCGCCTCCAAAATCCTCTACGAGAAGCTCGGCCAAAGCCCGCCTCCACACGCCTCGGGTTGGTTGAATGGTTTGGAACCGGATTAAAACCAACCCGTAGTAAGATGGTCCTGAGCCTTGCTGGCCGACGGGCGACGGCTGGCAGTTTGGCTCGCTTCTTCTTCGTCCGTCAACTCTGCTGACCTCCGGACGCAGGCTGTAGCGCCGTCGCAGCAGCCGCAAGTCTCACCTGTTTGTTTGTTACCTGTAGGCTCGGCTGGGCCTCGCCTCGGCCTCGCCTCGGCCCAGCTAGGAAGCACGGCTCATGAGGCAGGCGCTAGTGCTAGCCAGAATGGCCGTCGCCGAGATGCAATAATCGTGAAAAAACACACCAGGCCGTCCAGGCTCCTAATTCTTCCAGCTGGAGCAAAATTGTGCAAGCACACACCGAGACGAATGCAAAATTCTCTGAAACTAGTAGATGTTCTGCAAAACTCTCTGAAACTAAAACTAGTAGATGTTCCATACCAGGTGACTGGTCTCTCTGGGGCAAACAAAATCTAACCAAAACTTAGAATAGGATACAGACGGCTTCCGCCGCCATGGGGGAGCACCGGAGCAGCGAGACTGGTATCACTCCTGCACATCTCCGTAGTATCGGAGGACACGAGCAGGAGGTGCTCCTGACCTGAGCTGCTTGCTGTAGCGCCGGTGCTTCGTAACTGTCACGGGGTTCACGCCTCGCTGGATTGCGGCCGCCGCCGTCGTCGGGCCTGTCGAAACCGCTGCCGCGACGTGCGTAGGGATGGTACGCCCGATCAGGGAAGTGCTCATCAAGACCATGAGGCGCCTTTGTTTGCTGATGATGATGTGCGCCACCGGTGATGGTTTTTTCTTCCGGAGGAATGTGCCGTCCGCCGTATGAACCGTCGTCCCTGCCGCCGTGCGCTCCAGTGGACGCCGGCCTGAAACTTGGCGCTTCTCTGTCTCCGTGCTGATACCCACCATTTTTCGGGGGTTCTTGCGCCGCCTGGCCTCTGCCGGCCGTGGTACGGATCGTCCCAACCGTGCGGTCCAGAGGACGACGACGGCCTGAAAGGAGGCGCGTCCTTTTCCCTGCACTGACGACGATCCCAGCCGGTGCCTCGTTCTTGCTCCGGACTCAGCCGGGCACCGGACGAATCACGCCTGACGAACGATGCAGAGGCCGGGACTGTAAGAAGCATAGCCCACCTTTGGCACTTCTGGGCCATGATGAGGCCCATGATGGACCCTGCGGCCTTTCTTGGCCCCGGAAGCCCTGCTGCTTCTGCACTGGGCCCTCGTACTGGTACCCGTGGTGCCGCCTCTGCACCCGCCGCCGCCGCCGGCGGTTCTTCGCAGGCGCGCCCGGCTGCTCATCCGCCGCCGGCGCATGCCGTCCACCCGTCTTGTTCGTAGTAGTGACGCGGCGGAGGGAGTCCCGAGCGCCCGTAGCGACGCGGGGATCCGAATTCCGAGCGACGACGGCTCCCGCTTCGGGATCGGGACGACCCGCCGTCCTCGTCGTAGTCGACGCGACGTTGCTTGGAGATCGCGTCGTCGCAGGAGTAGGGCCTGCGCCGCGACCTGTGGGAGGACGTCGTGTCGCTCGCCGTCGCCGCCCTGGAACAGCGCGGCGCCCAAGTCTCGGGCGACGAATACTGCCGCGCCGCGTCGCCCTGACGGCCAGAGGAAACCGTGGGCGCGTCGGCATGTGTCGACGCGGTACCATGACGGCGGCGGGGGCGGGGGCAGGGGGAGCGGTGGGGGCGGGGGCAGGTCCGCCTCGTCTTCGTCCTCGTCGTCGAGAGAAGACAGCGGGGCATCCAGGTCTAACACCGGAGACGGCAGATGATGATGCGGCGAGGGCACGGGCACGGGCACCGGTGCCCGCAGCGGCGCAGGGAGAGGGTCGACCGGCGAGGCCTCCGGCGCCGGCGCTAGCGATCGCGCAGGAAGCGGAACGTGCGCCGTCGTCGGCTCTGGCACCGGCGCAGGCGGCGGCAGCGGATCTTGCTGCGCCGAGGGTTCCGGCACCGGTGCAGACGGCAGCGGATCTTGCTGCACCGAGGGATTCCGGCACCGGCCCTGCGGACATGCCGTCCACGCCGTCGTTCTCCGGCGGCGGCGGCGGCTCGTTGAGGTCGAAGTCGAAAGGCGGCCCGTGTGGTGCCATCTCGATTCCCTGTTGCCGCTCTGGCGGCGGCGCAGGAGGATCGATGTATTGTAGCCCTAACACGAGGGACACGAGAACTCCCTCCTATTCTGAGATTGCACAGGGGTTAGGCTTGCACTTATATTGACGCGCGGACTCCTATTCCGGAAGGAAACCTGACTAGTTTCCGGATGCCGCGCGAGATCCCGACTTCCGAGCACAGGTTGCCGACTCGAGCGCAGGTAGTGTGACCAGATTGTGATCGGGGAGCACAGGTTTTGAGCAGCATCGAGCCTGAAACGGCAGTTGACCGCGGGCTACAATGCGTCACCGATCCTCATCGTCTAGCGGCACGACCATCTGATCACTCGTCAGGCGGCGACCGTCTGCTAAGTGCTACAGGCTACAGCGCTGTATCGGCAAGCAAGGGGCTGTTTGGTGTGGCTGCCGCACCACCGCTCTGGCTCCGGCTCAGGCAGCGGAGCCGCACCAAACAACGCAGGCCGGAGGAGCGCATATAGCGTAGAATGGGAGGGGGGGAGCCGATTCTTCGTACGGCAGGCTAAGCTACGATTCTGGGCTCCGGCTCCGGCACGCAAGCTCGTGGAGCGGAGCCCTGTTAAACAGCCCTTAAATAGGTTTGAAAAAAGCAAACAGAAATAGATGCAAAAAAATACACACACTTTTAACTATTTCTATTTTCGCATTTGCTCACCGAGAACAAGAAGGAGAACAGAATAAGCAGTAACAAATGTGGATGGGGAAAAAAATTTAATCTTAGATAATATCACGGCTTGGTGCATGTATGGATCTAATAGGGCACGTACAATGCAAAGACTTATAAAGACGCTTAGATGGAGAGAGAGAAAACTACGTAAGCAAGCGTCTCTCTACGATCTTAATCCACAACACAAAAAATTAGTTGATGGCGCTTGTGTTGCCGCTGTTGCGTAGCATGCGGACAGAATTTGGAGCATGCAGCTGCAGGGATAACGCAAGAGGCGCCGGTCGAGCATCGCTGCCTCACGAAGCGTCGAAGCCGGCCGTAAGCGCCCCAGGTCGTCCGCTCTGGAGTCCACTGTGACAGAAAAACGATTTAACGGCCCATAACAGCTAATAGTTAGCTAGTTAATAAGTCACAGCTAACATTAGCTAGTTTTGTTTAACTAACAAAATAGTTGTTAGTTAGATATTCAGCTAACAAATAGCTAAACTATTAACTAGACCTGTTTAGATCGAATGAGCTAATAATTAGCCGCTACCTCCTAGGATCTTGAATCCAAACAAAGTCTTAGTTACCTATTCAGCATGTTATGAGCTTTATTAGCTAGACCTGTTTAGATCAGCTACCTATTAACATCTTGGATCCAAATATGACTTATAGCATCTCTAGCAGTCTCCAATAACTTTCCGCATTCCCATAAAACTATCATATTGGGGAGATAAGTCATTTTTTCTTCTTAAGCATTTTCCTAATAGCTCTCTCTTTTTTTTTTTGACCACCAAAAAAACTCCTTCTCTCTCCTCAAATGAAGGGGGAGTTACATCTCCCCCAAGAGCCCAGGGCCCACCCCAACTACCGGTCACCAGCCACCCTTTCCCCCACGTGATAGCGGGCGTCAGCCGCCAGCCACCGCCCCCGTGCATCCGTAGTCGGTCGCTGCTCCAACGAGCCCGTCCTCGTACTCTCCTCACCGCCTCAGTGAGCCTTTTCCTCGTCAGCCCCCATCGAGCTCCATGCCACCACCCTCTTCCTGGTAGTTTCAACCTGTTGCCTACATATATGTGGCGTGATTGTTCGTAGACCTGCTAGATTCTAGGACCAGAAGACTTTGTGGCGTATAACGACTGCATGTGTGATCATGCACAACATGATCATGCACAACATGATAATTGAGGAAGCATATCCATGGCGCGGTCGTAGACCTGCTAGATTCTAGGACCAAAAGACTTTATGCCGCATAACAACTGCATGTGTGATCATGCACAACATGATAATTGAGGATGAGCGAGGACAACCGGAGGACTTCAATCACTGAGTTCACATATGTTCCACCTGTGTGGCCTCAGGGGGATAATGATCGAATCAACAAATTTTTGGAAGTGCATTGGAAGATTGAGGACCGTGAGGGGCATAACCAACTTCAGGATGACTTAATAGAGCATTTGTGGCAGTTACATGGGGCTAGTTTGGTTCGTGACCAAACTTGCCATACCAAAGGTTAGTCATGTCAATTGTTTCGGCAGCTGTTTGGTTCACTGCCATAACTATGGCGTGCATACTTTCTTAGCACCATGTCCCATATACATAGACTCATCATGTCAAACTTTGCCACAAGTGTGGCTTCGATTTTGCTAACCACTTTATGTGGCAGCCGCAGTTTATCGAAGGTTAGGCGTGACAAACTTCGGCACCAACCAAACGGGCATTCATATTATCTATCTACTATTACCATATCTCGCCACCAATTTTGGAAGTAGTCACGGTAATTTGCATATGAACCTTGCACCTAAGCTCTATGTAACTTGTCAGGCTTCTTGTGCATTCTTTTATAGCTTGGTAAATGAATAAGTTGAACTCTTGAATTGAAACTTCCCGTTCACATACTCCTCTGGCTCTTTTCTGTTGTGTTTAACAGTTTGCACGTGAGCATGATTGCGTGATGCCCCCTAGCTGTGGTTTCACAAAGATAAAGCTTCAGTTCTGTGCAATTTTGGTAGTGTGATTTTTTATCTGTTCACTTGAGGCCTTTCTGGGAATAACATTCTGCAGGTTTTCTGAGAATAGCATTCACTCTATTTTCACATGATGGGACGCTTGGTGGCATTCTTTATATTTTAATCCCAATCTGAAATTTTGAATTTAAATTTCAAATTTATTGATTTATGTGCCGTTGAAACATAAAAATATGAACTACTATGATTTGCAAATGGAGTTGTCACGGTGCTTGTATGGAAATGGAGAGAGAAATACAAGAATGGAATATTTGGGACAGGATATTGATAATCTGTTGAAGCATCTCGCCCAACAATCTAACAAAGACAGGATTGGCGACCACCAATAGCATTCCATTAGAGATAAATTATTGAGGGACTGCTAGTGATACTCTTAATGTATCAATCCAGCATATTATGAGCCTTATTAGTGCCCACTGTCTTTCTAAGGCCTTCTTGGAAGATCTTTTTTCAAAATTTTGAACTAATATTTGTCGGAAGAACCTTATATTTTAAGGTTGCTATATATAATATTAACTGCTAACTTTTATATCAAATTTTGTAAATACGCGATGAATACATGTCTATCTTGCATAAATCAAAATCTCAAATTAAAAAAAAAACAAATGAAAAACACTCTGTACAGTACTTCGCGTCCTACCTACTATTTTTTTACAAATACGAAAACAAACAAGATAGATGTAAAATTTGTATTTGTAAAAGAAACGACTGAACGGGATTTATCGTTTTCATTCGTCTGCACGAACGTGAAAACGAAGTGGCTCACTGAAATTTGGCTGATGCTGATGCTGATTTACTTTTTTTTTGAAAGGTCACTTGGGGATGAACTATCATCACCTGAATTTTCATTCCATAGATGCCGGGCAAGTCAGGAGGTGGAAGGGCGTGGCGCTAATCCAGATACAATAAGTCCAGAGAAGTACAATGGGGGAAGGAGAGATTACAACAACAACAGTTGCACCAACAACAGCAACACTTAACAGAAACAACAATAAGAACCAACACAAGGACTCAAGGATAAGCCTACGAGCCGAAGGACACCAACCAATCGCCGATTTACGCCACCGCCGAACAGCATACTCGCCGGTTACGCCGTGACAATTGTGCCCTGCACCACTCCTCGTAGCTACGCCGCTCCGTTATCGCCCTCCATCAAAGGGCCAACAGTAGAATAGGGGCTAAGAGTGGTGACGGTCACGCAAGCCCAAGATCATCGGACACGGCGACCTCCCTTAAAGCTGATGGTGACACCTACAGGACTTCCGAGCCCACGTACCACCATTCAACGTCGCCCACGGGGAGGAAACCATGGAGGGAAATGGCAATAGCGGTGGAAACATCACCCGACATTTGATCTTCTAGCACCATCAAGGAGAGTGCCGACGGAGCAGAGATGCCAGAGGAGGACACTCGTCGAAGTATCGACAACGACCGACAGCCAAGGCTAGTCTCACCCAAGAGGGAAACAAGGTGCAAGGAGAGATAGGTCTGAGCTAGCCTCTCCACGGTGGTGCCTCCAAGAAGGACGCGACGTCGTTGACGACACCACCACCGGCTCTAGATAATTAGAGCTAGGTTTTCACTAGGAGGAGAGGGACAAAGCTACAGCTATAGGGTGCGGAGGCTACATCGACGCCTCCAAGGAGGTAAGCGGCGCATGAGGGTGTCACCATCGATCGCACAACCAGATCGTGCACGGCTTTTGTCTAAGCTCCTCAATCCCAGGAATGAACTGTAGTCTGCCGCCGTCATCTCAGAACCAATTTGGTGAGCGCAGGCACAACGATGCGCCCATAGGCCATGGCCCTTGAGCTTTGACTTACCTGACGAGGCAGATCAGGCCCCATCGACCGGAACCGGCCGAGAAGAGCGGCACAGATGGGAAGCCGAAGAATGTTTGCACGCGGGCCTATGGCTGTGCCTTCATGAGTTGCCACGGCAAGTGACACTTGGGACAGCACCGCCGCCCAAACCGCTGCTGCAGCGTCGCGATGGCTTGAACGGCCGGTCAACCACGGCTCGGCTAGGCAGTTCGGCACCCACAGCCCTGGGACTTCGTGCTTCATGGTGCCGTGGCATGGTGGCCAGGGCAAAGACGAGCAGCACGAACGCCCTGGCCCGGGCGTTGGCCGGTCAAAACCAGGTAGTGCCGCATAAGCTCCCTGCGCATAGATCCAGCCCGGATCCGACCTTGGAGACCACGGATCTGACCCGTCGCTGGCCACTCCGGCCGTCGGCCGCCATGCTGCGCGCTGGGTCCGGAGCTGGGGTGGGCCGCTGCAGCTCGACTGCATCCGCAGCTCGCCCGTTCACCAGTTGCGCGCCGAATCCGGGGCTAGGGTCACCGGGACTGCACCATTGCAGCTCGACCGCGTCCGCCACCAAGTAGCTGTGCCCCAGAACGGCACGTGCACGGACCGCCGCCACCACGGAACCAGTGCCAGCTCGGAATCGCCTTGCCACAACGCACACCATAGATCCAATCCCCAAAAGTATGGATCCAGCCCTTAGAAGCACGGATCTGGCCGGAGCAAGAACAGATCGAGAAAAATTATAGTTGGAAAGAAGAGATGCGGTGGAGGAAGGAGAAGCACGTGGGTGGCTGCTTTGTTGGGCGTCGCCCGCTGGCCGCCGCCGCCACGACCGTTGTTGCCGGGGAGCCGCAGCGGCAGCGGCCGAGCGGACCAGGAGAGGCGCTGTGCCGGTGGGGGAGGCGTCTCCCCTCGGGTTGCCGACAGAGACGACGCGAGGAGGTCAGCTATGGTAGTTGTCGATTTATTGTGGAAGAAAAATATTGATAAGTTCACACGAACATGGCGTTAACAAAAGCTGCCATGGTTGGACGGGACGAGTTGCCCACTGGGTGCAAACTCCTTTTCGACGAACTTGTCATGTACCGCTAATGTTCAACGTTGTTAGTCACCTCTTCACACGGAGGTCTACGACTACGATGGCTGCTGCAGCTTGCTCCGAAGCACCATGAAAGGGAAAGTTTTTTGTGGGTCCACAGAGCACAGTTCAGCAAGAACAGAAAGAACAGCGGCTCGCAGAATTGTCCATGGTCCTAGTCGATCGATCTGGTGACCACATCCGCTTTCGAAGCAATTCCATACACTGGTTCATCGTACGCCCTCAAATGTGCAAATGGCTAGTGCCCCCTACCCTAGACCCTAGGCGTCAAGCAAGGAAGAGCTACTCTTGCCCTGTTGCATAAGGGTCGTTTGAATTCAGCTACTAAAATTTAGAAGGTGTGTCTGAAGGATGTTGCATGGGGTGTTCGGATACTAACAAAAAAATAAATTACATAATCCGTCAGTACTCCACGAGACGAATTTTTAAAGCCTAATTAATCTGGCATTAGCACATGCTACTGTAGCAAACCATTGTCGAATCATGAACTAATTAGGCTTAAAAGATTCGTCTCGCAAATTAGTCGCAAATTATGTAATTAGTTTCGTAATTAGTCTATATTTAATACTTCATGCATGTGTCCAAACATCTAATGAGACAGCAACTAAAATTTAAAAGGAGCAACCAAACACCTTCTAAGGGCTACTTTGGCAACAGGTGATAGATTTGCCTTGGGTAGTTAGCCCCCCACGGGGATTTATGCGGCTTGCTATTTCTCTGGGGCCGTTGCCCCTCCCCGTTCCCCCTTCCCAGACGCCGTTTGGAAGCAAGATCAAAAGAGGCCAGGGTGTGTTACGTACTTACGTCCGCATGTCTGTGTCAATCTCAAGCCGCTTTGTGCTTATGTGTCAGGCTAACATAGTAGAACTATATTGATTGAGTTTGCTTGTTGTAATCTATAAATTGCACAATGTTCTGAACTCCAAATAAAAACTTAGTAAGTTCACAAAAATATTCTAAAAACAAAAAGAAAGAAACATACAAAATATGCTGATATTTTAAATTATCTTTCCTTTCTATGAGATACAAACGTCCATATAACTATTAAAAATACTTCCCCATCCTGAATACATCAATTCCTAGAATTGTCTTAAGTTAAAATTTTTAATATTTGACTGAATTTATAGAAAAAATTATAAAACCAAACGAGCACATTATAAAAATATATTTCATAGTGTAACTAATAATACTAATTTAGTGTCATAATTCTTAACACTCTTTTATATAAATTTGATCAAATTTAAAAAAAGTTAGTTAAAGACAACTCTAGGAATTGATTTATTCATGGAGAGAGAGAGTAGCTCTAGATGAACTGATGAGTAACATCTCAACCGAATAAATACACCTTAGTTCTAATGCTAACTCAAGAAGGCAGCACAAACTTTAATAACTTATGAATAAATTTGCAAGTTATTTTCAACAATTGCACGTGTCTTTAGCTTTTAGGTTGACCTCCAGTTTCAAATACCAAGATGTTGCCGACCTTCTGGTGCTCCCTGTTGGCTGTTGCGAACCAAAAAAAATTGTTAGTGAAATAATCATTAATTTGTCATGCATAATCTATCACGTCAGACATGCTGGACAAAGCATGTGTAAACAAAACAAGAAACCATACTAACATCATATACCAATGAGATATTCCTCAGATCGATGAAAGCATCCTCACAAGAAAAAAAATAGAAACATATGTCTTGCAGGTCATGGACTCATGATAAAGTGCAAATTAAACAGGCTTTGGAAAGCAAAAAAAAAGAACATAAAGATGCTAACAAAAATCAGGAATACATGACTCTTCACACCACTGTTATCTTGTCAGAACCTTACCCAAGCAAAACTGTGGCCCCTTTATTATCAATGTACTCTCTTTTCACATGCATCTCTTCTATTCTGCTACTGATTCAAAAGTGATGATTACTAGAAGAAACTAAAGATTGAAGACTGCTATTAAAAAGCAAAACTTACAACTGAATTTAAGTTTAGTCAGCATCCTTGATCCTTCTATTGGTTATCGTCAACAGTTGTGCTATATACGTATAATGTACACTACAAGGCAATAAACCAATCATGATGGTCTACCATATATAGAAAATGATTAAAAAATAATTTTTGAACAACCCAGTCTCTAGAAATATCAAGCCAAACACATTGATGACTAGTAACTGACAATCAATCGATATAGCAAGTATTGCCCAAAAGGGAAAAATTGATCAGTTAACAGTTTGATGCCTAAACTGTCAGAGTCTAGAAAAAATGATCAATCCATAGAGTTTAATTAAATAATGCTATACTAATGGTGACTGACTAATGCGCAATCTGAAAGGATATGCACATAATAGACTCGTTAAAAATTCATTAACATTAAGGTAAAGGTTTTCTGGGTGGTGATAGAAACACCAATGACAAATGGATGAGATTACTATGGAGAAATTGAATGGGCTAAATTCGCTCAAATTCAAAAACAATCTAAAACAAAACAGTAAGATTCATAGAGCAAGAAGGGGCTAAGAGGAATGGACCAGCTTACCAATTGATAGATCATGTTGTTTTCTGGAATTGAAAACTGAAGCAGTAGCAGGAAATTCTTCTTAGCCCCTTCCTACGAAAACCAAGGAAAAGAAAAGCCAATAAGATAAAGCCAGCCTTTTCACATATATATGAACCAGAAAATGCTACATGCTTAATCACAAAACAGCACAATTGCAAACATATCCAACTATCTCAGAAGACAAGCTCGATGCAAGGGTCAACTTGTAAGCAATGAATAAATTTCGATAGAACATAAACTAATTTACGATAGAACATAAACTAATTGCTCGCTGAATCGGCTAGACACAAGAATAATTTTTTTTGCAAAACCCAACCTGCATACTTATGAGCATGAATAAAATTCACCAGGGTAATCTTTCTAATCGGGTAGACATGAATCACAGATTTCACAAAAATCACCGAACAATATCACAAGTAAATCAAGCAAGAATACAAAGCCATGAGGTACTAGATATCCCAATCCTTTTCACAGCCACCAAACAAGAATGATAGGCCCCTTGTTTCAGGCATGTGGTGTGGGCCCTGGATAATGCAGATGTGATGAACGTTAGTGTTTCCGAAGGCCGCACATTTTGCAGGAAAAAAGCCAGAAGAAATACTCACTCTACTCTCTCCTTCCATGGCTTCGTTAAGCGCTTGCCGTTCAACCAAGAGCATGGGTATCTGCTGGTCCAGTTTCATGTTCATCCCCTCATAGTAGTCTCTGATAGAATGGCCCCTGAATGGATGGGCTCGGTACTCTATCAAGCCACTCTTGTTCGTTGGGATCTACAGAAACACAAAAAGAATGAGTTTCTTGCACTGACAAACTGTAGAAATACTAATGCACATGCAGTTTATCAGTCTGCAGTGCAGATCATTCAGGTTCCAGAGGAAGCCTTACAAACTAAAGGCAGACGTCACATTTTGGATGATGCAGCTCCTTGTAGCACAACTTGTGGTATGGATCTGTACCCAGCAAGGTGAACTGGAAAACAGGAAGATCAATCGGCAGTCATAGCTGTTGGCAAGTGCAAGCTGTTGTTCAAATAATATACCTGCATACAATGACTGCAGCTGCGTTTTTCTTCTCAATTCAAACATTGCCTCCACCAGCAATGCCTCCACTGATACCACTGCAAGTAAGCACAAGGAAAATACTGTAGATTCTAACTGACAAGCCGGCTGATAAGTTTAAGCGAACAGGCCTAACACATGCATCTCTTCTATTCTGCTACCTGATTCAAAAGTGAGGATTGCTAGAAGAAACTAAAGACTGCAGATGCTATTAAAAAGCAAAACTTACAACTGAATTTAAGTTTAGTCAGCATCCTTGATCCTTCTATTGGTGATTGTCAACAGTTGTGCTATATACATATGATGTACACTACAAGGCAATAAACCAATCATGATGGTCTACCATATATAGAAAACGATTAAAAAAGAATTTTTGAACAACCCAGTCTCTAGAAATATCAAGCCAAACACATTGATGACTAGTAACTGACAGCCAATCCATAGGGCAAGTATTGCCCAAAAGGGAAAAATTGATCGGTTAACAGTTTGATGCCTAAACTCTGTCACAATCTAGAAAAAATGATCAATCCATAGAGTTTAATTAAATAATGCTATACTAATAGTGTCTGACTAACTGGCTCCTGCGCAATCTAGTTTCCTTTGTCAGCTAAGCTGAAAGGATATGTAAAAATTTGTTAACATTAAGGTAAAGGTTTTGTGGGCCATAATGAAAGGCTGTGAACACTCCCTCTGTACAAATGGATGAGATTGCTATGAGGAAATTGAAGGGGCCAAATTCGGTTAAATTCAAAAACAATCTAAAATGAAACAGTAAGATTCATAAAGCAAGAAGGGGCTAAGAAGAATGGACTAGCTTACCAATTGATAGATCATGTTGTTTTCTGGAATTGAAAATTGAAACAGTAGCAGGAAATTCTTCTTGGCCCCTTCTCGCTTTACCAGGAGCGATCTAATAATTTTAGACCCTATAATTATTCCAAAAGTTGAAATTGGTGAGTCACCTAGGCAACGGATCCAGAGAAGGGTTCAGAGGTTGAAAGGTTACAAGAGTTAATAGAGAGACTTTGTAAATACATAAGGCAAAACTACACATCGATCATCCTATGTACGTATTTGTACCCTTTGTGTAGCAAGTTTACACATCGATCTAAAATAGCACAATTGCAAACATATCCAACTATCTCAGAAGACAAGCTCGATGCAAGAGTCAACTTGTAAGCAATGAATAAATTTACAATAGAACATAAACTAATTTACGATAGAACATAAACTAATTGTTCGCTGAATCGGCTAGACACAAGAATCACAAATTTTGCAATACCCAACCTGCATACTTATGAGCATGAATAAAATTCACTAGGGAAATCTTTCTAGTCGGGTAGACATGAATCACATATTTCGCAAAAATCACCGCACAATATCACAAGAAAATAAAGCAAGAATACAAAGTCACGAGGTACCAGATATCCCAATCCTTTTCACAGCCACCAAACAAGAATGATAGGGTGCATGCTCACCACGCTTCGATTGAATGAGGTATGGAGATAGGCTCGGTGGCACGATGCTTCTCCCAGGACGCAGGAGTATGGAGGAGGATGCGGCAGCTCGGCGGCCCCAGGATCTACGAGATTTTGCCGTGCTAGGAGGACAAGGCTGAGCCGCTGAGGTGGAGGTGCTGCTCCGAGATGTGGATCTTGTGGCGGCAGCGACACGGTCGCGATTCGCGAGAGATGCATCGCCGGGCACCGGGAGATGCACGCCAGTTGCCGGCCACTGGGAGATGCGCGCCAGGAGCGATGCGCCGGCCATGAGCTGCCGAAGGTGATGGCGGCGGCCGCCGCCTCGCGGGTCGCGAGAGCGACGAGGTCGGGGAAGGGGAAACGCTCCCGGCCTCATGACTTGTGGATTTCTTCCGCGTGGAAAACGAAGGGAAACGGGCTTCTGGCCCCGAGTGGATGGGCTTCCAAAGAGCGCAACAGATTGGCGCAGGGAAAGCCACCGCGTGGTTTCTCGACCCGGGAAATTCGCGGGGAACCCTCCGGGATCCCCTGCTGCCAAAGTAGCCCTAAGAGGGGAAGACAGTCACATCACAAGCTGGTGTTTGTGTTTCCACTGATAACTGATGCCTGTGGCTCAGCTGTCAGCTCCGATCCTGTGATACGCGGTCCACTGTCACAGATACATGGGTGTGTTTAGTTCGAGGAACGTGGTGTGGTTCTATCTTATCACTTCTTACTTTTTTATTTGGTTTATAAAAATAGAATAAGTTGATCAATCGCCTCTTCATTTCGCTAATAATTAGTATATATAAGAGGAATGAGTTGATTTCACTGAAAATTTATGGAATGAACTTATGATGCAGCACCTCACGAAGGATGGGGTGAGTCTACGAACCAGACACACCCATAAGGAACTCTACGAGGAATGATTATCTCCAGATTCAGATCTTGTAGACATGCCATGCCTAGTGTGCGCCGGATTACTGATGACGGCTCTGGCTTGATTTAGACCGTCTGACACCGTAGAGGCGAGATGACATCGACAGGCGATTGACGGGCCGTGCGTGTGTGGATTGGATTTTGGATGATTGGATTGGATCTAGAAGCATCTAATCAGCCTTTGTTTAGTCCCACCTCAACTTTCAAAAAGTTGCTATAGTACTTGTCACATCGAATGTTTGCGGCCCGTGTATGGAACATTAAATGTAGACAAAAAGAAAAACTAATTACACAGTTTGGTGGGAAATTGCGAGACGAACGTTTTGAGCCTAATTAGTCCATGTTGAATACTATTTACCAAATAAAAACGAACATGCTACAGTAACCCCGAGATCTAAATTCCTAAAACTAAACCGGGGCTCACTCGTGTTCCGAACAGCACCATTGCCAATTCAGTAGGGAACAAATGGTACTAGGCTACTAGCAGGTTAGAATAGAATCGCATGTGCAAATATTGCTACTGTCATTCTGTCTTCATTTTGACTTTGTGCCTTCGTCTCCAACAAGCCAGAGCCATGCCAGAATTGTGCACGTCTGCCAAGTGCGACGAAATCCTCGTTCTTATTCGAGCTTCTACAACGATTTTTCTCGATTCCCCGATGCAAGCAGCATATTTGCAAGCAATCAGCACATGATTCGCTCCACTCCGATCCCCTACATTTACTTACACCGCTACAGATTGTAGTATTACAGCTGCGAGC
Organism: Miscanthus floridulus; assembly: GCF_019320115.1. Lineage (NCBI taxonomy): Eukaryota > Viridiplantae > Streptophyta > Magnoliopsida > Poales > Poaceae > Miscanthus > Miscanthus floridulus. The sequence continues at coordinate 118,657 of NW_027096328.1, forward strand.
TAGGTGCAGAGGGCGACGCCGGCGCGTTCCCGCCGGATCCATCCATCAGTACGGCATGACATGGATGGTGCGGCTGTCGTAGGCGGCGGCCACGCCCTTCTTCTCCTGCTCCATCCGCACCGCCCGCAGCAGCTCGCCGGCCATCCGCGAGGTGGTCGGGGCGCAGTCCCCCTGCATCACCACCAGCAGCTTCCCCACCGCCTCCGGCGCGGACGCCACGGCCTCCCGCATCCTCCGGTCCCCGCCGCCCGCACAGCAGGACAGCCACAGCGCCACCACGGCGGCCTCCCGCCCCGCCGGCCCCACCCGGATCATCCGCCCCATCACGGCGGCCGCCACCTCGGCCGCGTCGGCCGCGATGGCCGCCTTGCCGTCGCCGCAGCGCGCCGCCTCCGCCAGCAGCCGCAGCGCGGACTCCGCGGCGGCCGTGGGCGCCGCCGCCACGGCCAGCGCCAGCGCCGGGATGGCCCCGGCCCGCACCATCGACGCGCGCGCGGGGCGGCCGCGGACCTGCACCGCCGCGGCCATGCACCGGATGGCCGCCGGCGACGCGGCGTCCCTCAGGATCCGCACGAGGTCCGGGAACAGCTCCGGCCTGTCGGCGATGGCGATCTTGGCGTCCGCGTCCGCCACGGGCGACGTCAGGATCGCCTCAAGGACCGCGGCGCCGTTCGCTCCGGCGCCGAGCAGGGTCGTCACGACGCGGCCCAGATCCTCGGCGAGGAGAGCAAGGACGAGGGCCTCCCTGGCCTCTTCCGCGATCCCTTCCGCGGACAAGACGGCGGCCAGGGCCTCCAGCGCCATATTGACCCTGTCGCGCTTCTCCGTGCCATCCCCATCCCCATCCCCATCCCCCGTAAGGTAAGAGACCAGCTCCGGGGCCACTGTAGACAGGACCCTCACCGCGTCCACGCGGGCGTCGGCGCCCGCCCCGCCCTTGGCGAAGGAGAGGAGCGCCGGCACCGCGGAGTCGAGATCGGCGGACACCGCGGACGCGACGGACGCCCGCTTCCCTTTCTCCGGCGCGATCTTGGCCGCCAGCGAGCGCACGGCCTTCTCCGCGGCCGCGGGCTCCCCGTCCGCGTCCGCGGCAGCGAGCTGCGACAGCACCTCCTCGGGCGACGGGGAGGGCGGCAGCGTGGCGGCGTGCAGGTGGATGAGGCGGCGCAGCAGCAGGTTAGGGACCAGGTCGGTGGACGCCAGCGGCAGCCGCGTGGCCGGGCAGGTGCGGTGGCCGGAGTCCAGCCAGCGCTGTATGGACGCGCGGTCGTACGTGGCGCCGGTGGGGAGGCTGACCGGCGACCGCATCACCTCCAGCGAGATCGGGCACCGGAACGCTGCGGG